>NC_056459.1:34579165-34601665 GCF_018296145.1 Oncorhynchus tshawytscha
TCAATAATGTCCTCCTCCCTCTCTCTGGTCAATAATAATGTCCTCCCCCTCTCTCTCTCTGGTCAATAATGTCCTGCTCCTCCTCTCTCTGGTCAATAATGTCTTCCTCTCTCTCTCCAGTCAATAATGTCCTGCTCCTCCCTCCCTCTGATCAATAATGTCCTGCTCCTTCTCTCTCTTGTCAATAATGCCCTCCACCTCCTCCTTCTCTCTGGTCAATATTGTCCTCCTCCTCCCTCCCTGGTCAATAATGTCCTCCTCCTCCCTCTCTCCAGTCAATAATGTCCTCCTCCTCCCTCCCTCTGGTCAATATTGTCCACTACCTCTCTCTAGTCGATAATGATCTCCTCCCTCTCTTTGGTCAATAATGTCCTCCTCCTCCATCCCTCTGGTAAATATTGTCACCACCCTCTCTCTGGTCAATAATGTCCTCCTCCTCTCTCTCTCTGCTCAATTATGTCATCCTCCTCCCTCTCTCTGGTCAATAATGTCCTGCTCCTCCCTGTCTCTGATCAATAATGTCCTCCTCCTCCCTTTCTCTGGTCAATAATATCTGCTCCTCCCTAGCTCTGATCAATAATGTCCTACTCCTCCCTCTCTCTGGTCAATAATTTCCTACTCCTCCCTGTCTCTGATTAATAATGTCCTCCTCCTCCCTCCCTCTGGTCAATATTGTCCACTACCTCTCTCTGGTCGATAATGATCTCCTCCCTCTCTTTGGTCAATAATGTCCTCCTCCTGCCTCTATCTGGTCAATAATGTCCTCCTCCTCCATCCCACTGGTAAATATTGTCACCCCCCTCTCTCTGGTCAATAATGTCCTCCTCCTCTCTCTCTCTGCTCAATAATGTCCTCCTCCTCCCTCCCTCTGGTCAATAATGTCCTGCTCCTCCCTTGCTCTGATCAATAATGTCCTGCTCCTCCCTTTCTCTGGTGAATAATTTCCTGCTCCTCCCTGTCTCTGATCAATAATGTCCTGCTCCTTCTCTATGGTCAATAATGTCCTCCTCCTCTCTCTCTCTGGTCAATAATGTCCTGATCCTCCTCTCTCTGGTAAATAATGTGTTCCTCTCTCTCTCCTGTCAATAATGTCCTCCTTCTCCTCCTTCTTCTCTCTGGTCAATAATGTCCCCATCCTCTCTCTCTCTGGTCAATGATGTCATGCTCCTCCCTCTCTCTGGTCAATAATGTCCTCCTCCTCCCTCTCTCTGATCAATAATGTCCTGCTCCTCCTCTCTCTGGTCAATAATCTCCTGCTCCTCCTCTCTCTGGTCAATAATGTCTTCCTCTCTCTCTCTCCTGTCAATAATGCCCTCCACCTCCTCCTTCTCTCTGGACAATATTGTCCTCCTCTTCCCTGGTCAATAATGTCCTCCTCCTCCCTCCCTGGTCAATAATGTCCTCCTCCTCCCTCTCTCTGGTCAATAATGTCCTCCTCCTCCCTCTATCTGGTCAATAATGTCCTCCTCCTCCCTCTCTCTGGTCAAAAATATATTCCTCCCTTTCTCTGTTCAATAATGTCCTCCTCCCTCTTTCTGGTAAATAATGATATCCTCCCTCTCTCTGGGTAATATTGTCCTCCTCCCTCTCTCTGGTCAATAATGTCCTCCTCCCTCTCTCTGGTCAATAATAATGTCCTCCTCCTCTCTCTCTCTGGTCAATAATGTCCTGCTCCTCCTCTCTCTGGTCAATAATGTCCTCCTTCTCCTTATTGATCTGGTCAAAAATGTCCTCCTCCATCTATCTGGTCAAAAATGTCCTCCTCCTCCCTCTCTGATCAAAAATGTCCTCCTCTCTCTCTCTGGTCAAAAATGTCCTCCTCCATCTATCTGTTCAATAATGTCCTGCTCCTCTCTCTGATCAATAATGTCCTCCTCTCTCTCTCTGGTCAATAATGTCCTCCTCCATCTATCTGGTCAAAAATGTCCTCCTCCTCCCTCTCTGGTCAATATTGTCCCCTCCCTCTCTGGTCAATAATGTCCTCCTCCCTCTCTCCAGACAATACTATACTGCTCCTCCCTCCCTCTGGTCAATAATGTCATCCTCCCTCTCTCCAGTCAATAATATCCTGCTCCTCCCTCCCTCTGATCAATAATGTCCTACTCCTTCTCTCTCTTGTCAATAATGCCCTCCACCTCCTCCTTCTCTCTGGACAATATTGTCCTCCTCCTCCCTCCATGGTCAATAATGTCCTCCTCCTCCCTCTCTCTGGTCAATAATGTCCTCCTCCCTCTTTCTGGTAAATAATGATATCCTCCCTCCCTCTCTCAGGTCAATAATGTACTCCTCTTTCTGATCAATAATGTCCTGCTCCTCCCTCTCTCTGGTCAATGTCCTCCTCCCTCTCTGGACAGTAATGTCCTGCTCCTCCCTCTGGTCAATAATGTCCTCCTCTCTCTCTCTGGTCAATGATGTCCTCCTCCCTCTCTCTGGTTAATAATGTCCTCCTCTCTCTCTCTGGTCAATAATGTCCTCCTCCCTCTCTCTGGACAGTAAAGTCCTCCTCTCTCTGGTCAAAAATGTCATCCTCTATCTCGCTGGTCAATGATGTCCTCCTCCCTCTCTCAGGTCAATAATGTACTCCTCTTTCTGATCAATAATGTCCTGCTCCTCCCTCTCTCTGGTCAATAATGTCCTCCTCCCTCTCTGGACAGTAATGTCCTGCTCCTCCCTCTCTCTGATCAATAATGTCCTCCTCTCTCTCTCTGGTCAATAATGTCCTCCTCTCTCTCTCTGGTCAATAATGTCCTCCTCCCTCTCACTAGTCAATAATGTACTCCTCCCTCTCTCTGGTCAATAATGTCCTCCTCCTCCCTCTCTCTGGTCAATAATTTCCTCCTCCTCCCTCTCCTTGATATATAAATTCCTTCTCCTACATCTCTCTTGTCAGTAATGTCCAACTCCAGCCTGGCTTCAGATGTTCAGCAAATAAATATTGTTTTAAAGAATAAAGACAGACATAATTTCCTGCATTTGGTCTTTTGCATGTTATGATCATACTGTGCATATGGTGTTCTGTCTAACATAATCTGTGTGAGCCTTACGTAACACACACACACACACACACACACACACACACACACACACACACACACACACACACACACACACACACACACACACACACACACAGCAAAAAGAGGAGAACCATCTACCTCCCCAGACATTAATACTAAGCAGTTTGCTATGGCAACCATTCTCAGTCCTGGTCCCAGTTTGGCTATTCAGTTTCTTTCTATCTTTCACTTCACTGGTTCTCTCTCTCTTTACCTCTCTCTTCCTCTCTCTTCCTCTCTCTGTCTCTCTCTCTCTCTACCTCTCTCTCTCTCTACATCTACCTCTCTCTGTCTCTCTCTACCTCTCTCTTCCTCTCTCTTCCTCTCTCTGTCTCTCTCTACCTCTCTCTTCCTCTCTGTCTCTCTCTCTCTCTACATCTACCTCTCTCTGTCTCTCTCTACATCTACCTCTCTCTGTCTCTCTCTCTTTACCTCTCTCTTCCTCTCTCTTCCTCTCTCTCTCTCTCTCTCTCTCTACATCTACCTCTCTCTGTCTCTCTCTACATCTACCTCTCTCTGTCTCTCTCTACCTCTCTCTCTCTCCCTCTCTCTCTCTACATCTACCTCTCTCTCTCTCTACATCTCCCTCTCTCTCTCTCTCTACATCTACCTCTCTCTCTCTCTACATCTCCCTCTCTCTCTCTCTACATCTACCTCTCTCTCTCTACATCTACCTCTCTCTGTCTCTCTCTACATCTACCTCTCTCTGTCTCTCTCTGTCTCTACCTCTCTCTGTCTCTCTCTGTCTCTCTCTCTCTCTACCTCTCTCTCTCTCTCTCTACCTCTCTCTCTCTCTACATCTACCTCTCTCTGTCTCTCTCTACCTCTCTCTCTCTACATCTCTCTCTCTACCTCTCTCTCTCTACTCTCTCTCTCTACCTCTCTCTCTCTACCTCTCTCTCTCTACCTCTCTCTCTCTACCTCTCTCTCTCTACCTCTCTACCTCTCTCTCTCTCTCTCTCCCTCTCTCTCTCTACCTCTCTCTCTCTACCTCTCTGTCTCTCTACCTCTCTCTGTCTCTCTCTACCTCTCTCTCTCTACCTCTCTCTCTCTCTCACTCTCAGTTAAATTTTATTTGGACAGTAAACATTACACTCACAAACATTTAAAAAAGGAATAGAGACATGTCAAATGTCAAGTGTTATAACGATGTGTAAATAGGTGAAAGGAAAGTAATTAAACACATGGGTTTTTATTTAAATCAAATCAAATCAAATGTTATTTGTCATCGAATACAACAGGTGTAGAATTAAAATTTTAGTTAAACCTGTTAGGTTAAGTGGCAACATATGTCACTTTTTGATGAAAAGCTAGCGGAACGCCCGTCCTAGACAGGTTAACTTCTTTGGGATAGGGGGCAGCATTTTCACATTTTGTTGAATAGCATGCCCAGAGTAAACTGCCTCCTACTCAGTCCCAGATGCTAATATATGCATATTGTTATTAGTATTGGATAGAAAACACTCTGAAGTTTCTAAAACTGTTTGAATGACGTCTGTGAGTATAACAGAACTCATACGGCAGGCAAAAACCTGAGAAAAAAATCCAAACAGGAAGTGGGAAATCTGAGGTTTGTAGTTTTTGAACTCAGCCCCTATCGAATGAATTCACAGTGAGATATGGGTTATGTTGCACTTCCTAAGGCTTCCACTAGATGTCAACCGTCTTTAGAATGTTGTTTCAGGCTTCTACAGTGAAGGGGGGCCGGATGAGAGCTGTTTGACTAAGGGGTCAAGCCAGCAGTCTCGTTCTCAGTCACGCGCATTTCAAATGAGAGGTAGCTCACTTCTTTTCTACAGACAATGGAATTCTCCGGTTGGAACATGAAGGTCATCAAAGGTAAGTGAATATTTATAATGCTATTTCTGACTTCTGTTGACTCCACAACATGGCGGATATTTCTTTTGGTTGGTTTGTGCTCAGAGCGCTGTACACATATTATGCTTTTTCCGTACATTTAAAAATCTGACACAGCGGATGCATTAAGGAGAAGTTTATCTAAAGTTCCATGCATAACACTTGAATTTTCATCAACATTTATAATGAGTATTTCTGTAAATTCATGTGGCTCTCTGCAAAATCACTGCATGTTTTGGAACTACTGAATGTAACACGCCAATGTAAAATTAGATTTTTTTTTATATAAATATGAACTTTACCGAACAAAACATACATGTATTGTGTAACATGAAGTCCTAAGAGTGTCATCTGATGAATGATTATCAAAAATGTGTGATTAATTGTATCTCTATTTGTGCTTTTTGTGACTCCTCTCTTTGGCTGGAAAAATGGCTGGGTTTTTCTGTGGCTTGGTGGTGACCTAACATAATCGTTTGTTGAGCTATCGCTGTAAAGCATTTTTTAAATCAGACACTGTGTCTGGATTAACGAGAATTGTATCTTTAAAATGCTGTGAAATACTTGTATGTTTGAGAAATTTGATTTATGAGATGTAGTGCAAAATTGGGGAGAAATTGGGGAGAGGTTCTACAGCTGCACCATTGAGAGCATTCTGACCAGTTGCATCACTGCCTGGTATGGCAACTGCTCGGCATCTGACCATAAGGCACTACTGAGAGTAGTGGGTACGGCCCAGTACATCACTGGGTCAAGCTTCCTGCCATCCAGGACCTATATACTAGGCGGTGTCAGAGGAAGGTCCCAAAAAATGGTCAAAGGCTCCAGTCACCAAAGTCATAGACTGTTCTCTCTGCTATCGCACGGCAAGCATTACAGGAGGACCACATCTAGGACAACTACTAAACATCTTCTACCCTGAAGCCATAAGACCCCTGAACATCTAGTCAAATGGCCACCCAGACTATTTGCATTTTGTTTTACACTGTTGCTACTCGCTGTTTATTATCTATGCTTAGTCACTTTCACAAATGACCTTAATTAACCTGCACACCTGCACATTGACTCAGGTACTGTGTATATAGCCTCGTTATTGTTATGTAAAATGTATTGTGTTACCTTGTGAATGATTGGATTTTTTTATTTTTTTTACTTTTGTTTATTTAGTCAATATTTTATTAACTCTATTTCTTGAATTGCGTTGTTGGTTAAGGGCTTGTAAGCATTTAATGCAGCTGGTGGCCACACCAGATACTGACTGTTACTTTTGATTTTGACACCCCTTTGTTCAGAGACACATTATTCCATTTATGTTAGTCACATGTCTGTGGAACTTGTTCAGTTTATGTCTCAGTTGTTGAATCTTATTTAGTCCTACAAGTATTTACACATGTTATGTGGGCTGAATATAAATGCAGTTGACAGTGAGAGGACGTTTCTTTTTTTGCTGAGTTCAGGTATACAGACTCGGCCAAGCAGAGGTTGAAAATGTCAGTGAAGACACTTGCCAATCGGTCTGTGTATGCTTTGAGTAAACGTCATGGTGATCCGTCTGGCCCCACGGCTTTGTTAACCTTGACCTGTTTAAAGGTATTGCTCACATCGGCTACGGAGAGTGTGATCACACAGCCTTCCGGAAAAGTTGGTGTTTCTTGTCTCAATCGAGCATGAAATTCATTTAGCTCATCTGTTAGGGTTAAAGTAAAGAAAATAGGTGACAGGTGTATAAAATTGAGCACACAGCCATGCAATCTCCATAGACAAAACATTGGCAGTTGAATGGCTTCATTGAAAAGCTCATTGACTTTCAACTTGGCACCGTCATAGGATGCCACCTTTCCAATGACTCAGTTCATCAAATTTCTGCCTTGCTAGAACTGTAAGTGCTGTTATTGTGAAGTGGAAACATTTCGGGGCAACAATGGGACCGCCGAGTGCTGAAGCAAGTAACATGTAAAAATCGTCTACTACCAAGTTCCAAACTGCCTCTGGAAGCAACGTCAGCACAATAACTGTTTGTCAGGAGCTTCATGAAATGGGTTTTCATGTCCACGCACACAAGCCTTTCACAATGCCACACGTCACCTGGTGTAAAGCTCGCTGCCATTGGACTCTGGAGCAGTGGAAATGCGTTCTCTGGAGTGATGGATCACGCTTCACCAACTGGCAGTCCAACTGAAAAATCTAGGTTTGGCGGATGGCAGAAGAACGCTACCTGCCCCAATGTATAGTGCCAACTGTTTGGTGGAGGAGGATGAATACTGGTCTGGGGCAGTTTGTCATGGTTTGAGCCCTGTAGTTACAGAGAAGGGGGTATCTTAATGCTGCAGCATACTATTAAATTTTAGTCAATTGTGTGCTTCCAACTTTGTGGCAACAGTTTGGGGAAGGCCCTTTCCTGTTTCAGCATGACAAAGCCACCATGTACAAAGTGAGGTCCATAAAGAGATGGTTTGTCGAGATTGGTGTGGAAGAACTCTACTGGCCTGCACAAAGCCCTGACCTCAACCGCATAGAACACCTTTGGGATTAATTGGAATACCGACTGCGAGCCAGGCCTAATCGCCCAACATCAGTGCCCGACTTCACTAATGCTCTTGTGGCTGAATGGATGCAAGTCCTCGCAGCAATGTTCCAACATCTAGTGGAAAGCCTTCCCAGAAGAGTGGAGGCTGTTGTAGCAGCAATGTTCCAACATCTAGTGGAAAGCCTTCCCATAAGTGTGGAGGCTGTTATAGCAGCAATGTTCCAACATCTAGTGGAAAGCCTTCCCAGAAGAGTGGAGGCTGTTGTAGCAGCAATGTTCCAACATCTAGTGGAAAGCCTTCCCAGAAGAGTGGAGGCTGTTATAGCAGCAATGTTCCCACATCTAGTGGAAAGCCTTCCCAGAAGAGTGGAGGCTGTTGTAGCAGCAATGTTCCAACATCTAGTGGAAAGCCTTCCCAGAAGAGTGGAGGCTGTTATAGCAGCAAAGGTGGGACCAACTCCATATTAATGCGTATGATTTTGGATTGAGATGTTCGATAAGCAGGTGTCCACATACTTCTGGTCATGTAGTGTAGGTGGTGGCAGGTAGCCTTGTGATTAGAGCATTGGGCCAGTAAGCAAAAGGTTGCTGAATTTAATCCCCGAGCTGACAAGGTACAAATCAATCATTCTGAACAAGGCAGTTAACTCACTGTTCCCCGGTAGGCCATCATTGTAAATAAGAATTTGTTCTTAACTGACTTGCCTCGTTAAATAAATAATAAAATAGTGTATTTCAATCAAATTATTGACTTACATGTCAATATCTGCTTAATGCTGCTAATTAGAAACATATTGACCCAATTTTGAAGTTTACGGTTTGATCTTTAATCCATAAGAGTCAAATTGATGCACCAGTGCGTCAATCTAAGTAACATAATAAAACAATCTGTTAAAGCTAGAGATATCAGGTTTTGCTTAAGCTAGAGATATTAGGTTTTGTTTAAACTTGAGATATCAGGTTTTGTTTAAGCTAGAGATATCAGGTTTTGTTTAAGCTAGAGATATCAGGTTTTGTTAAAGCTAGAGGTATCAGGTTTTGTTTAAACTTGAGATATCAGGTTTTGTTAAAGCTAGAGATATCAGGTTTTGTTAAAGCTAGAGATATCAGGTTTTGTTAAAGCTAGAGATATCAGGTTTTGTTAAAGCTAGAGATATCAGGTTTTGTTAAAGCTAGAGATATCAGGTTTTGTTTAAACTTGAGATATCAGGTTTAGATTAAACTAGAGATATCAGGTTTTGTTTAAACTTGATATATCAGGTTTTGTTTAAGCTAAAGATATCAGGTTTTGTTAAAGCTAGAGATAACAGGTTTTGTTGAAGCTAGAGATATCAGTTTAAGCTAGAGATATCAGGTTTTGTTTAAGCTAGAGATATCAGGTTTTGTTTAAGCTAGAGATATCAGGTTTTGTTAAAGTTATAGATTTCAGGTTTTGTTTAAACTTGAGATATCAGGTTTTGTTTAAACTAGAAATATCAGGTTTTGTTAAAGCTAGAGATATCAGGTTTTGTTAAAGCTAGAGATATCAGTTTAAGCTAAAGATATCAGGGTTTTTTTTAAAGCTAGAGATATCAGGTTTTGTTTAAACAAGAGATATCAGGTTTGGTTTAAACTTGAGATATCAGGTTTTGTTTAAGCTAGAGATATCAGGTTTTGTTAAAGCTAGAGATATCAGGTTTTGTTTAAACTTGAGATATCAGGTTTTGTTTAAACTAGAGATATCAGGTTTTGTTAAAGCTAGAGATATCAGGTTTTGTTAAAGCTAGAGATATCAGTTTAAGCTAAAGATATCAGGTTTTGTTAAAGCTAGAGATATCATGTTTGGTTTAAACAAGAGATATCAGGTTTGGTTTAAACTTGAGATATCAGGTTTTGTTTAAGCTAAAGATATCAGGTTTTGTTAAAGCTAGAGATATCAGGTTTTGTTGAAGCTAGAGATATCAGTTTAAGCTAGAGATATCAGGTTTTGTTAAAGCTAGAGATATCAGGTTTTGTTTAAACTTGAGATATCAGGTTTAGTTTAAACTAGAGATATCAGATTTTGTTTAAACTTGATATATCTGGTTTTGTTTAAGCTAAAGATATCAGGTTTTGTTAAAGCTAGAGATATCAGGTTTTGTTGTTAAAGCTAGAGATATCAGTTTAAGCTAGAGATATCAGGTTTTGTTAAAGCTAAAGATATCAGTTTAAGCTAGAGATATCAGGTTTTGTTAAAGCTAGAGATATCAGTTTAAGCTAGAGATATCAGGTTTTGTTAAAGCTAGATATATCAGTTTAAGCTAGAGATATTCGGTTTTGTTAAAGCTAGAGATATCAGGTTTTGTTTAAACTAGAGATATAAGTTTAAGCTAGAGATATCAGTTTAAGCTAGAGATATCAGGTTTTGTTAAAGCTAAAGATATCAGTTTAAGCTAGAGATATCAGGTTTTGTTAAAGCTAGAGATATCAGTTTAAGCTAGAGATATCAGGTTTTGTTAAAGCTAGATATATCAGTTTAAGCTAGAGATATTAGGTTTTGTTAAAGCTAGAGATATCAGGTTTTGTTTAAACTAGAGATATAAGTTTAAGCTAGAGATATCAGTTTCAGCTAGAGATATCAGGTTTTGTTAAAGCTAGAGATATCAGTTTAAGCTAGAGATATCAGGTTTTGTTAAAGCTAGATATATCAGTTTAAGCTAGAGATATTAGGTTTTGTTAAAGCTAGAGATATCAGGTTTTGTTAAAGCTAGATATGTCAGTTTAAGCTAGAGATATCAGGTTTTGTTAAAGCTAGAGATATCAGGTTTTGTTGAAGCTAGAGATATCAGGTTTTGTTAAGGCTAGAGGTATCAGGTTTTGTTAAAGCTAGAGATATCAGGTTTTGTTAAAGCTAGAGGTGTCAGGTTTTGTTTAAACTTGAGATATCAGGTTTTGTTTAAGCTAAAGATATCAGGTTTTGTTAAAGCTAGAGATATCAGGTTTTGTTGAAGCTAGAGATATCAGTTTAACCTAAAGATATCAGTTTTTTTTTTTTAAAAGCTAGAGATATCAGGTTTTGTTTAAACGTGAGATATCAGGTTTTGTTTAAACTTGAGATATCAGGTTTTGTTTAAACTAGAGATATCAGGTTTTGTTAAAGCTAGAGATATCAGGTTTTGTTAAAGCTAGAGATATCAGTTTAAGCTAAAGATATCAGGTTTTGTTAAAGCTAGAGATATCAGGTTTGGTTTAAACAAGAGATATCAGGTTTGTTTTAAACTTGAGATATCAGGTTTTGTTTAAGCTAAAGATATCAGGTTTTGTTAAAGCTAGAGATATCAGGTTTTGTTGAAGCTAGAGATATCAGTTTAAGCTAGATATATCAGGTTTTGTTAAAGCTAGAGATATCAGGTTTTGTTTAAACTTGAGATATCAGGTTTAGTTTAAACTAGAGATATCAGATTTTGTTTAAACTTGATATATCTGGTTTTGTTTAAGCTAAAGATATCAGGTTTTGTTAAAGCTAGAGATATCAGGTTTTGTTGTTAAAGCTAGAGATATCAGTTTAAGCTAGAGATATCAGGTTTTGTTAAAGCTAGAGATATCAGGTTTTGTTAAAGCTAAAGATATCAGTTTAAGCTAGAGATATCAGGTTTTGTTAAAGCTAGAGATATCAGTTTAAGCTAGAGATATCAGGTTTTGTTAAAGCTAGATATATCAGTTTAAGTTAGAGATATTAGGTTTTGTTAAAGCTAGAGATATCAGGTTTTGTTTAAACTAGAGATATAAGTTTAAGATAGAGATATCAGTTTAAGCTAGAGATATCAGGTTTTGTTAAAGCTAGAGATATCAGTTTAAGCTAGAGATATCAGGTTTTGTTTAAACTAGAGATATCAGTTAAAGCTAGAGATATCAGGTTTTGTTAAAGCTAGAGATATAAGTTTAAGCTAGAGATATCAGTTTAAGCTAGAGATATCAGGTTTTGTTAAAGCTAGAGATATCAGTTTAAGCTAGAGATATCAGGTTTTGTTTAAGCTAGAGATATCAGTTTAAGCTAGAGATATCAGGTTTTGTTAAAGCTAGAGATATCAGTTTAAGCTAGAGATATCAGTTTAAGCTAGAGATATCAGGTTTTGTTTAAACTAGAGATATCAGTTAAAGCTAGAGATATCAGTTTAAGCTAGAGATATCAGGTTTTATTAAAGCTAGAGATATCAGTTTAAGCTAGAGATATCAGGTTTTGTTTAAACTAGAGATATCAGTTAAAGCTAGAGATATCAGTTTAAGCTAGAGATATCAGGTTTTGTTATTAAAGCTAGAGATATCAGTTTAAGCTAGAGATATCAGTTTTGTTTTTTTACTAGAGATATCAGTTAAAGCTAGAGATATCAGTTTTATCTAGAGATATCAGGTTTTGTTTAAACTAGAGATATCAGTTAAAGCTAGACATATCAGTTTAAGCTAGAGATATCAGGTTTTGCAACGGCTGCGTCTCAATCCACATCTGCGGTGAAAGGGGGCCAAGCTACAGCTGTCCGACCATGAGACATCCCCAAAAATTGGTTGTAGCATCCGAACGAACGGCTTGGCATACAAATGATTGAATACGCTGTGGAAAGGGGAGACTCTCATGAACACGACTCCTACAAACGTCACGGGATTCGTCTGAACGGCTTAGACTTTTAGAGGTTAGGTATTACATAATAGGTATTCCTCTGAGGAGCTCGCTAGGCCAACCATCCTGACCCTAACACTAACCTTAACCCTAACACTAACCTTAACCAAAAACCAAATGCCAACGCATTCAACACATTCAAACACATCCCATCACACACTTGAACATCACTGGACTGGAAACAGTAGCCACATGGACTACAGCCCAGAGGAAGGTGGTAGAATACAGGTGGATAACCACACTAAAACCCCCCCTGGCTTCACTCGTTATCAATTTGAAATGATCCACTTCTCAGCCCTCCTTTAATCCCTCCTTGTTTTTTTTTCCAATTCAAGATAACACTTCCATAAACAGACATATTACAAACACTAACCAAAAACACTAACCCAAAACACTAACCCAAAAAACTAACCCAAAACACTAACCCAAACACTAACCCAAACATTAACCCAAAACACTAACCCAAACACTAACCCAAAACACTAACCCAAACATTAACCCAAAACACTAACCCAAACATTAACCCAAAACACTAACCCCAAAACACTAACCCAAACACTAACCCAAACACTAACCCAAAACACTAACCCAAAACACTAACCCAAAACACTAACCCAAAACACTTACCCAAAAAACTAACCCAAAAACACTTAACCCAAACACTAACCCAAACACTAACCCAAAACACTAACCCAAAACACTAACCCAAACACTAACCCAAACACTAACCCAAAACACTAACCCAAACACTAACCCAAAACACTAACCCAAACATTAACCCAAAACACTAACCCAAACATTAACCCAAAACACTAACCCCAAAACACTAACCCAACCATTAACCCAAACACTAACCCAAAACACTAACCCAAAACACTAACCCAAAACACTAACCCAAACACTAACCCAAAACACTAACCCAAAATACTAACCCAAACACTAACCCAAACACTAACCCAAAACACTAAACCAAAACACTAACCCAAACACTAACCCATACTTCAACAGAGGAGGCCCAGATTTGAGGCTGGAATCACTAGGGAGCCATTTTAATGATTGAATCTACGCTGGCCCAATTAACCCCATCTTTATACGCCTGCTTTGTGGGCGTGCATGTTTGCGTGCGTGCATGTGTGTACTCCAGTGAGTGCTTGTTAATTTGTGTGTGTGTGTGTGTGTGCATGTGTGTGTGTCCGTGTATGCGTGTGTCTACAGTCATTATCAAGGCACATAAAATAGGACATCCCAGGGTGCACCACCAAGAGGATTATGGGTCGTATTTTTATTCAGGAAGAGTTCAAATGTTTCCCGATTCGCTCTCCCTGTGCATTAATAAGCACCGTATTTGCATAATGAGCAGAGTATTCACATGTGTAAAGAATGAACTTGATAGATGAAGTGTTTCCATTCTAATTCATGGCTTCCATCCCATATGGTACCCTACTACCTATCTAGTGCACATGGCTCTGGTCAAAAGTAGTGCCCTATAAAGGGAATAGTGTGCTATTTAGGATGCATACCTTATGTCTTTTGTGGTGTCTTGTGTAAACTTAAGTATTCTCCCTCTAACGGCATCCTCATGCCTCCCAGCTGAAACAGTATGGAGGACTTTCTTCATATATTATAATTACATTTTGTGATGTTTTGTTGGTTTTTGGACTTCGGTGAGGGTTCTTTCAGTTGTTTGGGGACAACAACAACAAAATACTCTGGAGGCAAGCCGAAAGTTTGGGGCTGAAGTCTACTCCACCTTCGTCGGTGATTGGTAGTGATTCTTCAATAAAGTATTTGTTGTCATTCAACCAGAAATTACTTCCTTTAATGCAAACCTTTTTATTGAGAAATACTGCATTGAACATTCATAACTCCAGTATCCCTGTACATATCTACCTCCATCACTCCAGTAACCTGTACATATCTACCTCCATCACTCCAGTATCCTGTACATATCTACCTCCATCACTCCAGTATCCCTGTACATATCTACCTCCATCACTCCAGTATCCCTGTACATATCTACCTCCATCACTCCAGTATCCCTGTACATATCTACCTCCATCACTCCAGTATCCCTGTACATATCTACCTCCATCACTCCAGTATCCCTGTACATATATACCTCCATCACTCCAGTATCCCTGTACATATCTACCTCCATCACTCCAGTAACCTGTACATATCTACCTCCATCACTCCAGTATCCCTGTACATATCTACCTCCATCACTCCAGTAACCTGTACATATCTACCTCCATCACTCCAGTATCCCTGTACATATCTACCACCATCACTCCAGTATCCCTGTACATATCTACCTCCATCACTCCAGTATCCCTGTACATATCTACCTCCATCACTCCAGTATCCCTGTACATATCTACCTCCATCACTCCAGTATCCCTGTACATATCTACCTCCATCACTCCAGTATCCCTGTACATATATACCTCCATCACTCCAGTATCCCTGTACATATCTACCTCCATCACTCCAGTATCCCTGTACATATCTACCACCATCACTCCAGTATCCCTGTACATATCTACCTCCATCACTCCAGTATCCCTGTACATATCTACCTCCATCACTCCAGTATCCCTGTACATATCTACCTCCATCACTCCAGTATCCCTATACATATCTACCTCCATCACTCCAGTATCCCTGTACATATCTACCTCCATCACTCCAGTATCCCTGTACATATCTACCACCATCACTCCAGTATCCCTGTACATATCTACCTCCATCACTCCAGTATCCCTGTACATATCTACCTCCATCACTCCAGTATCCCTGTACATATCTACCTCCATCACTCCAGTATCCCTGTACATATCTACCTCCATCACTCCAGTATCCCTGTACATATATACCTCCATCACTCCAGTATCCCTGTACATATCTACCTTCATCACTCCAGTATCCCTGTACATATCTACCTCCATCACTCCAGTATCCCTGTACATATCTACCTCCATCACTCCAGTATCCCTGTACATATCTACCTCCATCACTCCAGTATCCCTGTACATATCTACCTCCATCACTCCAGTATCCCTGTACATATCTACCTCCATCACTCCAGTATCCCTATACATATCTACCTCCATCACTCCAGTATCCCTGTACATATCTACCTCCATCACTCCAGTATCCCTGTACATATCTACCTCCATCACTCCAGTATCCCTGTACATATCTACCTCCATCACTCCAGTATCCCTGTACATATCTACCTCCATCACTCCAGTATCCCTGTACATTGTTAATATGTTCATCACATTCCCAGTGGGTCAGAAGTTTACATGCACTCAATTAGTGTTTGGTAGCATTGCCATTAACTTGTTTAACTTGGGTCAAACATTTCGGGTAGCCTTTCACAAGCTTCCCACAATAAGTTGGGTGAACTTTAGCCCATTCCTCCTGACAGAGCTGGTGTAACTGAGTCGGGTTTGTAGGCCTCCTTGCTCGCACACGCTTTTTCAGTTCTGGCCACAAATGTTCTATAAGATTGAGGTCAGGGCTTTGTGAAGGCCACTCCAATACCTTGACTTTGTTATCCTTTAGCCATTTTGCCACAACTTTAAAATTATCCTTGGGGTCATTGTCAACTTGGAAGTCCCATTTGCGACCAAGCTTTAACTTCTTCGATATAGGGGGCGCTCTTTTAATTTTTGGATAGAAAAACATTCCCGTTTTAAACAAGATATTTTGTCATGACAAGATGCTCGACTATGCATATAATTGACAGCTTTGGAAAGAAAACACTCTGACGTTTCCAAAACTGCCAAGATATTATCTGTGAGTGCCACAGAACTGATGCTACAGGCGAAACCAAGATGAAATTTCAAACAGGAAATGCCCCAGATTCTGAAGGCGCTGTGTTCCAATGTCTCCTTATATGGCTGTGAATGGGCCAGGAATGAGCCTACACTTTCTGTCGTTTCCCCAAGGTGTCTGCAGCATTGTGACGTATTTCTAGGCATATCATTGGAAGATTGACCATAAGAGACTACATTTACCAGGTGCCCGCTTGGTGTCCTCCGTCGAAATTATTGCGTAATCTCCAGCTACGTGCAATTTTCCATTTGGTTCAGAGGAGAAACCAAACTGCCACAAATGATTTATCATCGAATAGATATGTGAAAAACACCTTGAGGATTGATTCTAAACAACGTTTGCCATGTTTCTGTCGATATTATGGAGTTAATTTGGAAAAAAGTTTGGTGTTGTAATGACTGAATTTTCGTTTTTTTTTTCTTAGCCAAACGTGATGAACAAAATGGAGCGATTTCTCCTACACAAATAATCTTTTTGGAAAAACTGAACATTTGCTATATAACTGATAGTCTCCTCATTGAAAACATCCGAAGTTCTTCAAAGGTAAATGATTTTATTTGAATGCTTTTCTTGTTTTTGTGAAAATGTTGCCTGTTGAATGCTAGGCTTAATGCTATGCTAGCTATCAATACTCTTACACAAATGCTTGTGTAGCTATGGTTGAAAAGCATATTTTGAAAATCTGAGATGACAGTGTTGTTAACAAACGGTTAAGCTTGAGAGCTAGCATATTTATTTAATTTCATTTGCGATTTTCATGAATAGTTAACGTTGCATTATGGTAATGAGTTTGAGGCTATAATTACGCTCCCGGATACGGGATTGCTCGACGCTAGAGGTTAACTTCCTGACTGATGTCTTGAGATGTTGCTTCAATATATCCACAACATGTTCCTAACTCAGGATGCCATCTATTTCGTGAAGTGTGCCTGACCCTCCTGCAGCAAAGCACCCCCCACAACATGATACTGCCACCCCCATGCTTCACGGTTGGGATGGTGTTCTTCAGCTTGCAAGCCTCCCCCTTTTCTTCCAAACGTAGTGATGGTCATCATGGCCAAACAGTTCTATTTTTGTTTCATCAGACCAGAGGACATTTCTCCAAAAAGTACGATCTTTGTCCCCATGTGCAGTTGCAAACCGTAGCCTGGCATTTTTATGGCGGTTTTGGAGCAGTGGCTTCTTCCTTGCTGAACGGCCTTTCAGGTTTTGTCGATACAGGACTCGTTTTATTGTGGATATAGATACTTTTGTACCTGTTTCCTCCAGCATCTTCACAAGGTCCTTTGCTGTTGTTCTGGGATTGATTTGCACTTTTCGTACCAAAGTACGTTCAGGACACAGAACGTGTCTCATTCCTGAGCGGTATGATGGCTGTCTGATCCCATGGTGTTTATACTTGCGTACTATTGTTTGTACAGATGAACATGGTACCTTCAGACATTTAGAAATTGCTCCCAAGGATGAACCAGATTTGTGGAGGTAATACATCCACAGGTACACTTCCAATTAACTAAAATTATGTCAATTAGCCTATCAGAAGCTTCTAAATCCATGATGTCATTTTCAGAAAATTTCCAAGTTGATTAAAGGCACTGTCAACTTAGTCTATGTAAATTTCTGACCCACTGGAATTGTGATATAGTGAATTACAAGTGAAATCATCTGTTTTGTAAACAATTGTTGGAATAATTACCCGTGTCATGCACAAAGTAGATGCCCTAACCAAATTGCCAAAACTTTAACAAGAAATTTGTTGAGTCGTTGAAAAACAAGATTTAATGACTCCAACCTAGTGTATGTAAACTTCTGACTTCATCTATAGTTCTAGTATAACATTGTTATTGATTACTGAATTGTTGGGTTTTGAGTTTGCGTTTCACTATACTTCTGCATGTGACATTACTAATTTGAAACTGGAAACTCCCTCTCCTTCTTTACCGCACCTGCTGTGTCGACCTCTGAATGCTCGGCTATTAAAAGCCAACTGACATATACTCCTGAGGTGCTGACCTTTTGCACCCTCTGCAACTACTGTGATTATTATTTTATCCTGCTGGTCATCTATGAATGTTTCAACATCTTGAATAACGACCTGGCCTTAATGTACTCTTATAATCCCCACCAGGCACAGCCAGAGGACTGGCAACCCCTCAGAGCCTGTTTCCTCTCTAGGTTTCTTCCTAGGTTCCTGCTTTTCTATGGAGTTTTTTTCTAGTTACTGTGCTTCTACATCTGCATTGCTTGCTGTTTGGAGTATTAGGCTGCGTTTCTGTATAGCACTTTGTGACATCTGCCGATGTAAAAAGTGCTATATAAATAGATTTGATTGATTGATCATGTCTAGTCTCCAGGGATGGAGGGATCAATTGAGGGATGCAAGGAGGGAGGAGGGTTGGTGGGAGGAAGAGAAGGATGAAAGGAGGGTGGGCGGGAGGGAGGGATGGAAAAAGAGAGGGTGGATGGGAGGGAGGGATGGAAGGAGAAAGGAGGGTAGGAGGGAGGGATGGAAGGAGAGAGGAAGATGGGAGGGAAAAGGTGAGGAGGGAGGGAGATAGGAGGGAGGGGGTGGGGGGAGTGAGGGAGGGAGTGAGGGAGGGAGGGAGATAGTGGGGTGGGGGAGTGAGTGAGGGAGGGAGAGAGATAGGAGGGAGGGAGGGAGGAGGGTGGGGGAGTGAGGGACGGAGATAGGAGGGAGGGAGGGAGGGGGGGGGGGGGGATGGAAAAGGGGGATAGGAGGGAGGGGGGAGATAGGAGGGAGGGAGGGGGTGGGGGGGAGTGAGGGAGGGAGATAGGAGGGAGGGAGGGGGTGGGGGAGTGAGGGAGGGAGGGAGATAGGAGGGAGGGAGATAGGAGGGAGGGGGTGGGGGGAGGGAGATAGGAAGGAGGGAGGGGGAGATAGGAGGGAGGGGGGGGGGGGGAGGGAGATAGGAGGGAGGGGGGGGGGGGGAGGGATGGAAAAGGAGGGAGGGGGTGGGGGGGGGAGGGAGGGAGGGAGGGAGGGGGTGGGGGGAGGGATGGAAAAGGAGGGAGGGGGTGGGGGGAGGGAGGGAGGGAGGGAGGGAGGGAGGGAGGGAGGGAGGGAGGGAGGGAGGGAGGGAGGGAGGGAGGGAGGGAGGGAAAAAGAGAGGAGGGAGGCAGAAATGAGGGTGGGTGAGTGGGAGGGATGGATGGAAAAAGAGGGAGGGAGGGAGCGAGGGAGGGTGCACATTCAGATGTCATAAATCAGCACTGCAGAGCTCTCCCTGTCCTCTGCCGTGCCTTAATTGTTGTATTACTGCTGATGATATCTGGAAATGTGCATGTACACCCTGGCCCATCTACTGTTGCTAGCCCCAATTCTGACTTGTGCTCTGATATCTGCTTCACTGATTTCTGCTCTCGTTAAAGACGGGGTTTTCTGGATGTTAACACTGGAAGCATATTACCTAAAATGGATCATTTGACAGTGTGGGTTCACAGCTCCAATCCAGATGTGTTGGTCATTACTGAAACGTGGTTAAGGAAGAGTGTTTGGAATACTGATATTAACCTTTCTAGTTAACCTTTTTTTTGTCAAGACAGATCTTCCAAAGGTGGGGGAGTGGCAATCTTTACCAAGGATCACCTTCAGTGCTCGGTTGTCTCCACCAAGTCTGTCCCCCAAACAATTTGATTTTGCTGGTTTTAAGCATTAACCATCCCATGGAAGGGACACCAATCCCAAAGAAATTTTAAAGAAGAAAGCGTCTAAACCATCTGACCCAGATGGTTTTTTGGGGTCAAGTTTCAGGAGCTCCTTTAGCACCTCAACCTCAGTGACTACCTGCAGGGAGAAACTTTGTAGTGAGGCAGGGGAAAAGGAGGGAGAGGCATCGGAGAAAATCGCATTTGAAGGGGTGGGAGATGAGGAAATGTTGGATAGGCAAGGAGGCATGGCTGAATCAAATAGGAATCCTGACTTAATGATGTGGTGATTAAAGAGTTCAGCCATGTGCTTCTTGTTAGTAACAACCACATCATCAACATTAAGGGCCACGGGCAGCTGGGAGGAGGAGGGTTTATTCTCCAGGTCTTTCATTATTTTCCAGAACTTCTTGGGGTTAGACCCACAGAGAGAGAACTGCTCCTTAAAGTCACTAACTTTGGCCTTCCGGATAGCCCGAGTGCACTTATTTCTCATTTGCCTGAACGAGAGCCAGTCAGCCTGAGTATGCGTGTGCCAAGCCTTTCGCCAAATGTAATTCTTGAGGTGGAGTAACTCTGCAAGATCACGGTCGAACCAGGAGCTGAACCTGTTTTTGATTCTCATTTTCTTTATGGGTCCTGTTTATTAAAAATACCACTGAAAATATCAAAAAGAAGGTCCAAGCGTCTTCAACAGAGGGGATAAAGCTGATTCTATACCATTTTACAGAGGCCAGTTCATGAAGGAAGGCTTGCTCGTTAAAGTCTTTTTTCAGGCCTCTATGACAAATCAGGACAGGTTGTTTCAAAGAGCAGGCACTATGAACACAGGCTGTAAAACAGTGATCACTAAGGTCATTACAGAAAACACCAGATTTATACCTATCAGGATTATTAGTGAGGATAACATTGAGGGGAGTAGCCTGTTCTGGGTGTTTGGAGTCATAACCTGTGGGATTGGTAATAATCTGAGAAAGATTTAGGGAGTCCCATTGCTTTAGGACTTGGTCAGGTGGTTTAAGCATGTGCCAGTTTAGGTCACCTAGCAAGACAAATTCAGACTTAGTGTAAGGGGCCAGGAGAGAGCTTAGGGCAGGTAGGGTGTTACAGGCCGGTGCTGATGGAGGACAAGAGCATCCAGCAACAATCGACGAAGAGCTATTTGAGAGTTTGACCTCTGTGCACTGAACCCGTTAGCGGGATGAAATTCGACAACATACGGTGATCGCTACATAAATAGTCATATTAAACATTCATGAAAATACAAGTGTCTCACATGTTTCGAAAGCCAAGAATTTTGCTAATCCAACTGCGTTGTCAGATTTTAAAAGGATTTACTGCAAAAGAATACGATGTGATTATCTGAGGATAGAGCCCCATAAAAAACTACTATTTTAACCAGCACAGGCGTAACAAAATCACAAACTGCAATAAAATAAATAGTGTAGCTTTGTCGATCTTCCTCTGTTTGCAATCCCAATGCTCATTGTTGCACAACGAATGGTCTTTTGTTGATAAAATCCATTTTTATAGCCTAACCTATAGCCTAACCTAACCTCCTTAACCCTGTTCTGAACACCTCCAAAACAAAGGTTATGTGGTTTGGTAAGAAGAATGGCCCTCTCCCCTCCAGTGTGATTACTACCTCTGAGGGTTTAGAGCTTGAGGTAGTCACCTCATACAAGTACTTGGGAGTATGGCTTGATGGTGCACTGTCCTTCTCTCAGCACAGATCAAAGCTGTAGACTAAAGTTAAATCTTTACTTGGTTTCCTCTACTGTAATCTCTCCTCTTTCACCCCAGTTGCCAAACAAACCCGGATTCAGATGACAATCCTACCCATGCTAGATTATGGAGACATAATTTATAGATCAGCAGGTAAGGGTGATCTCCAGCGGCTAGATGTTCTTTAACGTTCTGCCCTCAGATTTGCCACCAATGCTCCTTATAAGACACATCACTGCACTCTATACTCCTCTGTTAACTGGTCATCTCTGTATACCCGTCAATAGACCCACTGGTTGATGCTTATTTTTAAAACCCTCTTAGGCCTCTCCCTCCCTATCTGAGATATCTACTGCAGCCCTCATCCTCCACATACAACACCCATTCTGCCAGTCACATTCTGTTAAAGGTCCCCAAAGCACACACATCCCTGGGCCTCTCCTCTTTTCAGTTCGCTGCAGCTCGCGACTGGAACGAGCTGCAACAAACACTCAAACTGGAAAGTTTTATCTCCATCTCTTCATTCAAAGACTCAATCATAGACACTCTTTCTGACAGTTGTGGCTTCTTTGTGGGATGAATTGTTGTCTCTACCTTCTTGCCTTTTGTGCTGCTGTCTGTCCCCAATAATGTTCGTACCATGTTTTGTGCTGCTACATGTTGTGTTGCTATCATGTTGTGTTGCCATCATGTTGTGTTGCCACCATGTTGTGTTGCTACCATGTTGTGTTGCCACCATGTTGTGTTGCCACCATGTTGTGTTGCTACCATGTTGTGTTGCTACCATGTTGTGTTGCTACCATGTTGTGTTGCCACCATGTTGTGTTGCTACCATGTTGCCACCATGTTGTGTTGCCACCATGTTGTGTTGCTACCATGTTGCCACCATGTTGTGTTGCTACCATGTTGTGTTGCCACCATGTTGTGTTGCTACCATGTTGTTGTCATGTTGTGTTGCCACCATGTTGTGTTGCCACCATGTTGTGTTGCTATCATGTTGTGTTGCTACCATGTTGTGTTGCCACCATGTTGTGTTGCCACCATGTTGTGTTGCCACCATGTTGTGTTGCTACCATGTTGTGTTGCCACCATGTTGTGTTGCCACCATGTTGTGTTGCTACCATGTTGTGTTGCCACCATGTTGTGTTGCCACCATGTTGTGTTGCCACCATGTTGTTGTCATGTTGTGTTGC
>NC_056459.1:34606665-34854686 GCF_018296145.1 Oncorhynchus tshawytscha
CCACCCAGACCACCCAGACCAGCGATACACCCTCCCAGATCTGCAGGACCTCCCCCTGGACCTACACATAGAGGACCCACGCCAAGAGGAATTACATCCAGACCACAGTACAACCAGACACATCCACACCCCCACCCCAACCAATCAACACCCCCCACGTCAACCATGCCCACACTCCATTTAGGCCCCCTCAGATCAGACCTATGCCACTCCTGCCCACCCCATGCACCCCACACCCGCAAAGAGGGCCTCAACATGGAAGCCACACATACGCCCAGGTAGTGAGCGGGCAAACAGTCCCAACCCCCACTCTCACACTCGCCCAAGCCAATGGCATGTACCAGATGCTCAGCAGGCTCTGCTCACACTTACTGGCCTGAGGCTAAACCACGACCAACAACATTGGACACTCTATGGAACAAAAAGCCTTCACTATATTATCCTGGAATATCCAAGGCCTGAGGTCATCTGCCTTTAGCCTAAAGAGCAGAAACCCGGACTTCACCAAAGAAATCGGTAATACAGACATTGTCATCCTGCAAGAAACCTGGTATAGAGGAGATGGACCCACTGGTTGCCCTCCAGGTTACAGAGAGCTGGTAGTCCCATCCACCAAACTACCAGGTGTGAAACAGGGAAGGGACTCAGGGGGTATGCTAATTTGGTATAGAGCAGACCTAACTCACTCCATTAAATTAATCAAAACAGGAACATTCTACATTTGGCTAGAAATTCAAAAAAGAAATTATCCTAACAGAGAAAAATGTCCTCCTGTGTGCTACCTATATCCCCCCACTAGAATCCCCATATTTTAATGAAGACAGCTTCTCCATCCTGGAGGGGGAAATCAATAATTTCCAGGCCCAGGGACATGTACTAGTCTGTGGTGACCTAAATGCCAGAACCGGACAAGAACCTGACACCGTCAGCACACAGGGGGACAAACACCTGCCTGGAGGTGACAGCATTCCCTCCCCCATATGCCCCCCTAGGCACAACTATGACAACATAACCAACAAAAACGGGTCACAACTCCTGCAGCTCTGTCGCACGCTGGGTATGTACATAGTTAACGGTAGGCTTCGAGGGGACTCCTATGGTAGGTACACCTATAGCTCATCTCTTGGCAGTAGTACTGTAGACTACTTTATCACTGACCTCAACCCAGAGTCTCTCAGAGCGTTCACAGTCAGCCCACTGACACCCCTATCAGACCACAGCAAAATCACAGTCTACTTAAACAGAGCAATACTCAATCATGAGGCATCAAAGCCAAAGGAACTGAGTAACATTAAGAAATGCTATAGATGGAAGGAATGCAGTTTGGAAACCTACCAAAAAACAATTAGGCAACAACAAATTCAATCCCTCTTAGACAATTTCCTGGGTAAAACGTTCCACTGTAATAGTGAAGGTGTAAACTTGGCAGTAGAAAATCTTAACAGTATATTTGACCTCTCAGCTTCCCTATCAAATCTAAAAATCTCAAATAGAAAACCGAAGAAAATTAACAATAATGACAAATGGTTTGATGAAGAATGCAAAAATCTAAGAAAGAAATTGAGAAACCTGTCCAACCAAAAACATAGAGACCCGGAAAACCTGAGTCTACGCCTTCACTATGGTGAATCACTAAAACAATACAGAAATACACTACGGAAAAAGATGGAACAGCATGTCAGAAATCAGCTCAATGCAATTGAAGAATCCATAGACTCTAACCACTTCTGGGAAAATTGGAAAACACTAAACAAACAACAACACGAAGAATTATCTATCCAAAATGGAGATGTATGGGTAAACCACTTCTCCAATCTCTTTGGCTCTATAACAAAGAATAAAGAGCAAAAACATATACATGATCAAACACAGATCTTAGAATCAACTATTAAAGACTACCAGAACCCACTGGATTCTCCAATTACATTGAAAGAGTTACAGGACAAAATAAAAACCCTCCAACCCAAAAAGGCCTGTGGTGTTGATGGTATCCTCAATGAAATGATCAAATATACAGACAACAAATTCCAATTGGCTATACTAAAACTCTTTAACATCATACTTAGCTCTGGCATCTTCCCCAATATTTGGAACCAAGGACTGATCACCCCAATCCACAAAAGTGGAGACAAATTTGACCCCAATAACTACCGTGGAATATGTGTCAACAGTAACCTTGGGAAAATCCTCTGCATTATTATTAACAGCAGACTCGTACATTTCCTCAATGAAAACAATGTACTGAGCAAATGTCAAATTGGCTTTTTACCAAATTACCGTACAACAGACCATGTATTCACCCTGCACACCCTAATTGACAATCAAACAAACCAAAACAAAGGCAAAGTCTTCTCATGCTTTGTTGATTTCAAAAAGCCTTCGACTCAATCTGGCATGAGGGTCTGCTATACAAACTGATGGAAAGTGGTGTTGGGGGTAAAACATACGACATTATAAAATCCATGTACACAAACAACAAGTGTGCGGTTAAAATTGGCAAAAACACACACATTTCTTCACACAGGGTCGTGGGGTTAGACAGGGATGCAGCTTAAGCCCCACCCTCTTCAACATATATATCAACGAATTGGCGAGGGCACTAGAAAAGTCTGCAGCACCCGGCCTCCCCTGCTAGAATCCGAAGTCAAATGTCTGCTGTTTGCTGATGATCTGGTGCTTCTGTCACCAACCAAGGAGGGCCTACAGCAGCACCTAGATCTTATGCACAGATTCTGTCAGACCTGGGCCCTGACAGTAAATCTCAGTAAGACCAAAATAATGGTGTTCCAAAAAGGTCCAGTCACCAGGACCACAAATACAAATTCCATCTAGACACTGTTGCCCTAGAGCACACAAAAAACTATACATACCTTGGCCTAAACATCAGCACCACAGGTAACTTCCACAAAGCTGTGAACGATCTGAGAGACAAGGCAAGAAGGGCATTCTATGCCATCAAAAGAAACATAAATTTCAACATACCAATTAGGATCTGGCTAAAAATACTTGAATCAGTCATAGAGCCCATTGCCCTTTATGGTTGTGAGGTCTGGGGTCCGCTCACCAACCAAGACTTCACAAAATGGGACAAACACCAAATTGAGACTCTGCACGCAGAATTCTGCAAAAATATCCTCCGTGTACAACGTAGAACACCAAATAATGCATGCAGAGCAGAATTAGGCCGATACCCACTAATTATCAAAATCCAGAAAAGAGCTGTTAAATTCTACAACCACCTAAAAGGAAGCGATTCACAAACCTTCCATAACAAAGCCATCACCTACAGAGAGATGAACCTGGAGAAGAGTCCCCTAAGCAAGCTGGTCCTGGGGCTCTGTTCACAAACACAAACACACACTACAGAGCCCCAGGACAGCAGCAGCACAATTAGACCCAACCAAATCATGAGAAAACAAAAAGATAACTACTTAACACATTGGAAAGAATTAACAAAAAAACAGAGCAAACTAGAATGCTATTTGGCCCTACACAGAGAGTACACAGCGGCAGAATACCTGACCACTGTGACTGACCCAAAATTAAGGAAAGCTTTGACTATGTACACTCAGTGAGCATAGCCTTGCTATTGAGAAAGGCCGCCGTAGGCAGACATGGCTCTCAAGAGAAGACAGGCTATGTGCTCACTGCCCACAAAATGAGGTGGAAACTGAGCTGCACTTCCTAACCTCCTGCCCAATGTATGACCATATTAGAGAGACATATTTCCCTCAGATTACACAGATCCACAAAGAATTCGAAAACAAATCCAATTTTGAAAAACTCCCATATCTACTGGGTGAAATTCCACAGTGTGCCATCACAGCAGCAAGATTTGTGACCTGTTGCCACGAGAAAAGGGCAACCAGTGAAGAACAAACACCATTGTAAATACAACCCATATTTATGCTTATTTATTTTATCTTGTGTCCTTTAGCCATTTGTACATTGTTAGAACACTGTATATATATATAATATGACATTTGTAATGTCTTTACTGTTTTGAAACTTCTGTATGTGTAATGTTTACTGTTAATTTTTGTTGTTTTTCACTTTATATATTCACTTTGTATGTTGTCTACCTCACTTGCTTTGGCAATGTTAACACATGTTTCCCATGCCAATAAAGCCCTTGAATTGAATTGAATTGAATTGAATTGAGAGAGAGAGACAGAGAGAGAGAGAGAGAGAGAGAGAGAGAGAGAGAGAGAGAGAGACAGAGAGAGAGAGAGAGAGAGAGAGAGAGAGACAGAGACTGAGAGACAGAGAGAGAGAGAGACAGAGAGAGAGAGAGAGACAGAGACTGAGAGACAGAGAGAGAGAGAGAGAGAGAGACAGAGACTGAGAGACAGAGAGAGACAGAGACTGAGAGACAGAGAGAGAGAGAGACAGAGAGAGAGAGAGAGAGAGACAGAGAGAGAGAGAGAGAGAGACAGAGACTGAGAGACAGAGAGAGAGAGAGACAGAGAGACAGAGAGAGAGAGACAGAGAGAGAGAGAGAGAGAGAGAGAGAGAGAGAGAGAGACAGAGACTGAGAGACAGAGAGAGAGAGACAGAGAGAGAGAGAGAGAGACAGAGACTGAGAGACAGAGAGAGAGAGACAGAGAGAGAGAGAGAGAGACAGAGAGACAGAGAGAGAGAGAGAGAGAGAGACAGAGAGAGAGAATGAAAGAGTGTGGGGGAGTTACCATGGAAACTACATTTGGATAGATTAAGTTAAGGGTTCTGGGTGTGTGTGTGTGTGTGTGTCTGTGTGTGTGTGTGTGTGTGTGTGTGTGTGTGAGAAAGGTGGGCCAATGCGACCTTTCCACTCGAACATTTCAGACTAATAATTCACATTTCTTTTAGCTGCAGGATTATTTTCCTACTCTAGCAAACTGGCTCAAATTAAGATCCTACATCTGTAGTGTGTGTGAATGCCTGTGTGGGTCGGTCCCTTTGTGTGCTTGTGTGCGTGTGTGTGCTTGTGTGTACAAACACATGATATCCATCATTGTAAAGCACAGACCAACAGAGACCAGACTATAGATAGACTAGAGCAGCAGATATAATATTGATTTACTGTATATTCATATTTTGTGGGAAAAGCCCATTCCTGAGGTATATGTGCGCATGAGAGGCACAGTAAAAACACCTGCATAACAAACTATTCCCACTTGATGTTAAAAATATGTCAAAAATACCAAAGTACTTGTCTTTGATACATTGATGTTGCCTACTGCTAAAATAATGTTATTTTCAGTACATTGAAACTTTATATCATAACAATGTGTACTCCCTTCAATATAGAACTGGCCACTATACTCTCTGTGTGTGTCTTGTGAGTTGTAATGTTAAGTCATTTTCACCTTTGACCTCAGTTCTTTTTTTTTTTTTTTTTTTTGAAGTTGAGGCTTTAGAATGGTACGTTTTTTAAACATTTTAATTCCATTTTAAAGCACTCTTGTTTTTTTTTCTCCAGTCATAATTTGAGATATAAAACCCCTATCTCAGTGTCTCTCGTTGGCTCCTTTGTCATCCCTAACGGTGTGAGAGTGTCTGTGATGAGGTATATAGTACCCCTCTGATGTCGTGAACATACAGCCCATTCACAGCAGTAATGGGGGTCGCCAACCTTTTCTAGAATGAGAGCTACTTTAAAATAACGAACCACATCGTGAGCTACTCATTTTTTTTTAATAGAGCTTTCAAATAGGCACATTCTCTACCTCTCCCATGGTGTACATGAGATGTGTTCTGTGTCAACATAGCTGGTCAATAATGTTTAATACACAACTCTAAGGGGGCCCATAAAGTTATATTTGGTATTTTCCTTAATGTAGTTTTTCTCTGTTATATTTTGTCCTGTTTTGGAAAAAATAATTATTTACTTTTTTTACTCTCAGTATTATATTAATTAACAGAGAAACAACGGAAATGACTGTTCTGAGTCCATTTCAATGCTTTAAATCACAACAGAATACTTTTTTTTTGGAGGTCTGACCAAAAAAATAAATATTTGTTGTTGTAATTCCCCTATAATGTGTAATTCCTCTATAATGTGTAATTCCTCTATAATGTTTCTGGTGCTGCAGCATGTCATGACAGAGTTGGCTAAACAATGGCCACCAAATTGATACAAATAATCCTAATCTGTCAACTAAAACTACTTTGCAGTTAACATTTAATTTGAGAAAGTCTTTCTGTCTTCTCACAAAGACGATTATCATTAGCATAGCTGTCATCAAAGGGTGGCTATTTTTATTTATTTTATTTATTTATTTATTATTTATTATTATTTATTTATATTTATTATGTATTTATATCAGGTAAATTGACTGAGAACATGTTCTCATTTGCAGCAATGACCTGGGGAATAGTTACAGGGGATTAATGAGCCAATTGTAAACTGGGGATTATTAGGTGACCATGATGGTTTGAGGGCCAAATTGGGAATTTAGCCAGGACACCGGGGATTAACTAACACCCCTACTCTTACGATAAGTACCATGGGATCTTTAATGACCTCAGAGAGTATAGGACACCCATTTAATGTCCCATCCGAAAGACGGCACCCTACACAGGGTAGTGTCCCCAATCACTGCCCTGGGGCACTCATCACACTTCTATATCTGCGATGTACAGACCGTTCCTTGGACTTCATGACTTGGTTTCTGCTCTGACATGTCAACTGTGGGACCTTATAAAGACAGGTGTGTTTCTTTTTGAATCATGCCGTTGAATTGGCCACAGGTGGACTCCAATCAAGTTGTGGCGACGTCAAGGATGACGTTTGGAAATTGGACTGAGGTCAATTTGGACTGTCATAGTAAAAGGATGTGAATACCTATGTAAATGAGATATTTCTGTATTTAATTTTCAATTAATTTTGCTAAAATGTCGAAAAACATGTTTTCACTTTATTGTGTGTAGATGAGTGAGAATGTCATTATGGGGTATTGTGTGTAGATGAGTGAGAATGTCAGTATGGGGTATTGTGTGTAGATGAGTGAGAATGTCATTATGGGGTATTGTGTGTAGATGGGAGAGAAAACAAATTAATTCAGGCTGTAACACAACATAATGTGGAACACAGTGACTTGCAAAAGTATTTATCCCCCTTGGCGTTTTTCCTATTCTGTTGCATTACAACCTGTAATTTAAATATCTTTTTATTTTTATTTCATGTAATGGACACAAAATAGTCCAAATTGGTGAAATGAAGAAAAAAAAGTTGCTTAAAAAAAATTCACAAAAATATCAAACGGAAGAGTGGTGTGTGCGTATTCACCTCCTTTGCTATGAAGCTCCTCCCCTTTGCGATGAAGCCCCTCCCCCTTTGCTATGAAGCTCCTAAATAAGATCTGGTGCAACCAATTACCTTCAGAGGTCACATAATTAGTTAAAACCTGTTGACGGGTTAGGGTTCCCTTTTGGGAACGACCCCTCCCACGTTCAGCTGGAACGTGGCAAATGGAACGCAAAAATATTCTTAGAAATATTTAACCTCCACACATTAACAAGTCCAATAGCTCAAATGAAAGATAAACACCTTGTTCATCTAGCCAGCAAGTCAGATTTCTAAAATGTTTTACAGCGAAAACATAGCACATATTTATGTCAAACCACCACCAAAGACACAGCTAATTTGAATAGCCACGTTGAACAAAATATGCAATCAACAACCGCAGGATTAAAAGAAAAATAATTCACTAACCTTTTGAAAATCTTCATCAGATGACAGTAATAGGACATGTTACACAGTACATTTATGTTTTTTCAATAATATGCAATTTATATCCATAAATCTCTGTTTACAATGACGCCATGTTCAAAAAATGCTACTCAAATGTCCTGAGAAATGATGATAGCCCCGGCAGATAACGTCAGATAACAAGCAATACACATCATAAACTTTGACTAAATATACATGTTCTACATATAGTTAGAAAGATACACTTCTTCTTAATGCAACCGCTGTGTTACATTTATTTTTAACGTTACAGAATTCGTTCACTAGGCTATAATATGAGACGGCGCTCAGAAATTAGCATTATGTCTCCTCTATCTCGGAGTCCACAGAAACCCATAATTAACACATAAATATTCCCTTACCTTTGATGTTCTTCGATCAGAAGACGTGGAAGGAGTTATACTTACCAAAAACTGCGTTTGGTTTTCAAGTCTGTGTCTTTAGGTTATCAAACGCGACAAATTCCGGTTGAAATGCAGCCAAAATTCTAGTGGATGCGCATCTAAACTTCAAAATTACATATTATATGTCGACTAAACTGGTCAAACTAAGTGCAGAATCAAACTTTAGCATGTTCTAAACGTGCAAAACAATCCTTAGCTCGAACAGACAAACCTACATCGTTTGGTCAATCCTGGAAGAAAGAGAGCTCCGGACCCGACGCGCGCATGAAAGTACATGTATTTTCGTGTGACCCGGAGGTTTCAGCCGCCAAAACTCGAGGGAGCGCGCGATTCTCACAATGACAGGCCCCACTGAAAGGAGACATCGCGCTGAAGAGATAGGAACTGTTCCCAGATCCGTAGCTGGTTGGGAAGGGTGGGGGCGATGACGTCAAATTTGGGCCAACTTTCATGATGGCAAGAGAGAGTTTGGGAGAATGGCTGCCCTGAGAGTTCTGCTTTACATACAGACATAATTTGAATGGTTTTAGAAGCTTTAGAGTGTTTTCAATTCAATAATAATTATTATATGCATATATTAGCAATTTTGGACAGATTGTTTTTTCTGTTTACTATGGGCACGCAATTCCTCCAAAGGGGGCAGTAGTCAGCCCTATCTTTATTAACTGAAAGGCCCCATAATCAGCAACACCACTAAGCAAGGGGAACCACCAAGCAAGCGACATCATGAAGACCAAGGAGCTCTCCAAACAGGTCAGGGACAAAGTTGTGGAGAAGTACAGATCAGTGTTTGGTTATAAAAAAATATCAGAAACTTTGAACATCCCACGGAACACCATTAAATCCATTATTACATTTTTTAAAGATTATGGCACCACAACAAACCTGCCAAGAGAGGGCCACCCACCAAAACTCACAGACCAGGCAAGGAGGGCATTAATCAGAGAGGCAACAAAGAGACCAAAGATAACCCTGAAGGAGCTGCAAAGCTCCACAGTGTAGATTGGAGTATGTGTCCATAGGACCACTTTAAGCCGTACAGTCCACAGAGCTGGGCTTTACGGAAGAGTGGACAGAAAAAAGCCATTGCTTAAAGAAAAAAAATTGCGAACACGTTTGATGTTCGCCAAAAGGCATGTGGGAGACTCCCCAAACAACAGTATCGTGGAGTATCGAAGAGCCCTCACTGCTGCTCGATCATCCTATTTTTCCAACTTAATTGAGGAAAATAAGAACAATCCAAAATGTCTTTTTGATACTGTCGCAAAACTAACTAAAAAGCAGCATTCCCCAAGAGAGGATGGCTTTCACTTCAGCAGCGATAAAATCATTAAAAAATCACTTCTTTGAGGAAAAGATCATGATCATTAGAATCAAATTACGGACTTCTCTTTAAATCTGCATATTCCACCAAAGGTCAGTTGTCCTGAGTCTGCACAACTCTGTCAGGACCTAGGATCAAGGGAGACACTCAAGTGTTTTAGTACTATATCTCTTGACTCATTGATGAAAATAATCATGGCCTCTAAATCTTCAAGCTGCATGCTGGACCCTATTCCAACTAAACTACTGAAAGAGCTGCTTCCTGTGCTTGGCCCTCTTATGTTGAACGTAATAAACGGCTCTCTATCCACCGGATGTGTACCAAACTCACTAAAAGTGGCAGTAATAAAGCCTCTCTTGAAAAATCCAAACCTTGACCCAGAAGATATTAAACACTATTGGTCTATATCGAATCTCCCATTCCTCTCAAAAATGTTCTAAAAACATCTAAAAGTATAAAAAGCGTAGCAGCTCACTGCCTTCCTGAAGACAAACAACAAAACGCTTCAGTCTGGTTTTAGACCGCATCATAGCACTGAGACTGCACTTGTGAAGGTGGTAAATTACTTTTTAATGGCGTCAGACCGAGGCTCTGCATCTGTCCTCGTGCTCCTAGACCTTAGTGCTGCTTTTGATACCATCGATCACCACATTCATTTGGAGAGATTGGAAATCCAAATCGGTCTACACGGACAAGTTCTGGCCTGGTTTAGATCTTATCTGTCGTTCCTCAAGGTTCCGTTTTAGGACCACTATTGTTTTCACTATATATTTTACCTCTTGGTGATGTCATTCAAAAACAAAATGTTAACTTTCACTGCTATGCGGATGACACACAGCTGTACATTTCAATGAAACATGATGAAGCCCCAAAATTGCCCTCGCTAGTAGCATGTGTTTCTGTTAAGGGAATTTTTATCTATAATGACTAATTATGTATACATTTCAATCAGGATGTACTAATCAGAATACTATTATGCTACTGTACATGTATGAATTTTCTCTCTTGATCCCAGTATTGAATATAATGTAGTGAATGTGGTCAAGAGTTTAGAACAATGACAGTCTGTTCCTTGGTACAAATGAATGAACTATATCTCCAGACTGTCTAGAATGCTTATCTACACTGACTGACCTTGGCTCTAGGCGAGGAGGGAAGGCTTGAGATCTATAGAGCCTTTCTACCAGTGTCAAGAAGAGACGGAACATTTAGAAAACGCTGACGGCATTTTCAGTTTATAACCTGTGGTAAAATGTGTGTGTACTCAGTACTCTCTTGAATAAAGGCTGTTACTTGACTTTTAAGACCGGGCTCTGTCCATTCCTATAAAATAAGGGTCTTACAAATTCTTATGAATTGACAGAGTGCTTAATTTTATTTGGGTATTAAAACAGAGGAATAAGAATTCCTTCAACAGTTTCAGACATAAGCAAGTGAATGGCTGCAAACTTTCTACTTTTAAAATCGGACAAAACAGAGATGCTTGTTCTATGTCCCAAGAAACAAAGATGTTATGTTGAATCTGACAATTAATCTTGTTGGTTGTACAGTCGTCTCAAATAAAACTGTGAAGGACCTAGGCGTCTCTCTGGACCCTGATCTCTCTTTTGACGAACATATCAAGGCTGTTTCAAGGACAGCTTTTAACATCTATGTAACATTGCAATAATCAGAAACCTTCTGTCCAAAAATGATGCAGAAAAATGTATCCATCCTTTTGTCACTTCTAGGTTAGACTACTGCAATGCTCTACTCACCGGCTAACCGGATAAAGCACTAAATAAACTTCAGTTAGTGCTGAATACGGCTGCGAGAATCTTGACTAGAACCAAAACACTTGATATTACTCCAGTGCTAGCCTCTCTACACTGGCTTCCCGTTAAGGAAAGGGATGATTTCAAGGTTTTACTGCTAACCTACAAAGCATTACATGGGCTTGCTCCTACCTATATTTCCGATTTGGTCCTACCGTACATACCTACACGTACGCTACAGTCACAAGACGCAGGCCTCCTAATTGTCCCTAGAATTTCTAAGCAAACAGCTGGAGGCAGGACTTTCTCCTATAGAGCTCCATTTCTATGGAATGGTCAGCCTATCCATGTGAGAGATGTAGACTGGGTCTCAACCTTTAAGTCTTTATTGAAGACTCATCTCTTCAGTGGGTCATATGATTGAGTGTAGTCTGGCCAAGGAATGGGAAGGTGAACGGAAAGGCTCTGGAGCAACGAACCACCCTTGCTGTCTCTGCCTGGCCGGTTCCCCTCTTTCCACTGGGATTCTCTGCCTCTCACCCTATTACAGGGGCTGAGTCACTGGCTTACTGGTGCTCTTTCATGCCGTCCCTACGAGGGGTGCGTCACTTGAGTGGGTTGAGTCACAGACGTGATCTTCCTGTCTGGGTTGGCGCCCCCCCTTGGGTTGTGCCGTTGTGAAATCTTTGTGGGCTATACTCGGCCTTGTCTCAGGATGGTAAGTTGGTGGTTGAAGATATCCCTGTATTGGTGTGGGGGCTGTGCTTTGGCAAAGTGGGTGGGGTTATATCCTGTCTGTTTGGCCCTGTTGGGGGTGTCGTCGGATGGGGCCACAGTGTCTCCCGACCCCTCCTGTCTCTGCCTCCAGTATTTATGCTGCAGTAGTTTGTGTCGGGGAGCTAGGGTCAGTCAGTCTGGAGTATTTCTCCAGTCTTATCCAGTGTCCTGTGTGAATTTAAGAATGCTCTTCTCTTTCTCTAATGATTTTTCTCCCCCTTTTTTCTTTCTTTCTCTCGGAGGACCTGAGCCCCAGGACCATGCCTCAGGACTACCTGGTCTGATGACTCCTTGCTGTCCCCAGTCCACCTGGCCCCAGGACCATGTCTCAGGACTACCTGGTCTGTTGACTCCTTGCTGTCCCAGTCCACCTGGCCATGCTGCTGCTCCAGTTTCATCTGTTCTGCCTGCGGCTATGGAACCCTGAACTGTTCACCGGACGTGTTACCTGTCCCAGACCTGCTGTTTTCAACTCTCTAGAGACAGCAGGAGCGGTAGAGGATACTCTGAATGATCGGCTATGAAAAGTCAACTGACATGTACTCCAGAGGTGCTGACTTGTTGTACCCTCTACAACCACTGTGATTATTATTATTTGACCATGCTGGTCATCTATGAACATTTAAACATCTTGGCCATGTTCTGTTATAATCTCCACCAGCACAGCCAGAAAAGGACTGGCCACAGCTCATAGTCTCATTCCTCTCTAGGTTTCTTCTTAGGTTCTGGCCTTTCTAGAGAGTTTTTCCTAGCCACCGTGCTTCTACACCTGCATTGCTTGCTGTTTGGGGTTTTAGGCTGGCTTTCTGTACAGCACTTTGAGATATAAGCTGATGTAAAAAGGGCTTTATAAATACATTTGATTTGATATGGAAGAAGGTACTCTGGTCAGACGAGACTAATATGTAGCTTTTTTGTCCATCAAGGAAAACGCTATGTCTGACGCAAACCCAACACCTCTCACCACCCCGAGAACACCATCCCCACCGTGAAGCATGGTGTATAAATCAAGTGATACAACCCCCCCACCCCCAAAAAAATCTTTGTTAATTCCAGGTTGTAAGGCAACAAAATAAGAAAAATGCCAAGGGGTATAGATACTTTCTGAAAGCAATGTATTATGGTGTGAAATTGGACACATTTTGCCACATCTTATGTGTGTTCATATATCTGAATGACAACAAAACCAAAACCCTGATGGTCGAGGCCCCCAAAGGCACATAGTCTGTCTATGATAACGACAAGATGGTGATAGCTGGTTCGTCTAATTTTATCTCCAGTTCCTTCAGATCCATGAGACTTTTCCCCATTTTCTTGTGTAACAGCCTAAATTCAAAATTGAATAAATCATTTTTTTTAAATCACTGGCCTACACACAATACCACATAATGTCAAAGTGGAAATTGAACATTTTACAAATTAGTTAAGAATTAAAAGCTGAAATATCTTGAGTCAATAGGTATTCAATCCCTTTGTTTTGGCCAGCCTAAATCATTTCAGGAGTGAACATGTGCTTAACAAGTCACATAATAAGTTACATGGACTCACTCTGTGTACAATAATAGTATTTAACATGATTTGTTTAATCATCACCTCATCTCTGTACCCCACACATACAATTATCTGTAAGGTCCTCCAGTCGAGCAGTGAATTTCATCCACAGATTCAACCACAAAGACCAGGGAGGTTTTCCAAGGCCTCACAAAGAAGGGCACCTATTGGTAGATGGGTAAAAAATAAAAAAGCAGACATTGAATATCCCTTTGCGTATGGTGAAGTAAGTTATTAATTCCACTTTGATTGATGTAGCAATACACCAAGTCACTACAAAGACACAGGCGTCGTTCCTCACTCAGTTGCTGGAGAAGAAGGAAAACACTCAGGGATTTCACCATGAGGCCTTTGCTGACATTAAAACACTTACAAAGTTTAATTGCTGTGATAGGAGAAGACTGATAATGGATCAACAACATTGTCATCTTATCTTCTCACCTGTCATCTTAAAAAAAACATATCCATCCCTAATAAATAACCTAATAACATTATAAGTGTGTTCTGGCCTCCTAGAACATACAGTATACTGTAAATATATCATGAGAAATGTGGTCTGCAAATTTAAAGTTGTTCAATGATTCCCTTTGCATTTCAACAGCATATAAAGTACACTCCCTTGCAACAGATAACTAACTCAAGTTGGGTGCTAGTCTCCAGGAACACATACTGTACATTTGGAAGGTGAAACTCTTTCCAAGTTGTTCAGTCATTCCCTTTGTGGTGTCAGATGTTGACTTATCAGTAGGCAGAAGAGGCAGTTGTCTCAGGCCTCACAGCATCAAGGGGGCCTCGTAATCCAGGCATTCTGTCTGGCTTCAGCTGGTTGGTTCAAAAGCAGCAACATCTGGAATTGTGATACAGTGTATTACAAGTTAAATAATCTCTGTCCTAACCGACTTGCCGAAACTATAGTTTGCTAACAAGAAATTTGTGGAGTTGTTGAAAAACGAGTTTTCATGACTACAACCTAAGTGTGTGGAAACTTCCGACTTCCACTGTATATATATAGTCTTAATTCATTCCTACTTAGATTTGTGTGTATTGGATATATTGCTATATGTTGTGTAGCGCTTTTCTACCAATTGATGTTTTCAAAGTGCTTCATACCTGTGTTGTTGTGGTTGAGGGGACATTGGCTCCAGTTTTAATGACTCCAACCTAAGTGTATGTAAACTTCCAACTTCATCTGTATAAATGTATATATATATTTACAGTTGAAGTCGAAAGTTTACATACCTTTAGGTTGTATGTACATCTACTTTGTGCATGACACAAGTAATTCTTCCAACAATTGTTTACAGACAGATTATTTCACTTATAATTCACTGCATCACAAGTCCAGTGGGTCAGACGTTTACATACACTAAGTTGACTGTGCCTTTAAACAGCTTGGAAAATTCCAGAAAATGATGTCATGGCAGTAGAGGCTTCTGATAGGCTAATTGACATCATTTAAGTAAATTTGAGGTGTTCCTGTGGATGTATTGCAAGGCCTACCTTCAAACTCAGTGCCTGTTTTCTTTACATCATGGGAAAATCAAAAGAAATCAGCCAAGATCCCAGAAAATAAATTATAGACCTCCACAAGTCTGGTTCATCCTTGGGAGCAATTTCCAAATCCTTGAAGATACCACATTCACCTGTACAAACAATAGTATGCAAGTATAAACACCATGGGACCACGAAGCCATCATACCGCTCAGGAAGGACATTCATCTCTGTCTCCTAGAGATGAATGTACTTTGGTGCGAAAATTGCAAATCAATCCAAGAACAACAGCAAAGGACCTTGTGAAGATGCTGGAGGCAACAGGCACAAAAGGATCTATATCCACAGTAAAACGAGTCCTATATCGACATAACCTGAAAGGCCGCTCAGCAAGGAAGAAGCCACTGCTCCAAAACCGCCATAAAAAAGCCAGACTACGGTTTGCAACTGCACATGGGGACAAAGATCGTACTTTTTGGAGAAATGTCCATGAAAAAAAAATGGAACTGTTTGGTCATAATAATCATTGCTCTGTTTAGAGGATAAAGGGGGATGCTTGCAAGCCGAAGAACACCCTCCCAACCGTGAAGCACGGGGGTGGCAGCATCATGTTGTGGGGGTGCTTTGCTGCAGGAGGGACTGGTGCACTTCACAAAATAGATGGCGACATGACAAAGGAAAATTACGTGAATATATTGAAGCAACATCTCAAGACCTCAGTCAGGAAGTTAAAGCTTGGTCGCAAATGAGTCTTCCAAATGGCCCCCAAGCATACTTCCAAAGTTGTTGCAAAATGGCTTAAGGACAACAAAGTCACGGTATTGGAGAGGCCATCACAAAACCCTGACCTCAATCCTATAGAAAATATGTGGGCAGAACTGAAAAAGGAGGCCTACAAACCTGACTCAGTTACACCAGCTCTGTCAGGAGCAATGGGCCAAAATTCACCCAACTTATTGTGGGAAGCTTGTGGAAGGCTACCCAAAACGTTTGACCCAAGTTAAACAATTTCAAGGCAATGCTACCAAATACTAATTGAGTGTATGTAAACGTCTGACTCACTGGGAATGTGATGAAAGAAATAAAAGCTGAAATAAATAATTATCTCTACCATTATTCTGACATTTCACATTGTTAAAATAAAGTGGTGATCCTAACTGACCTAAGACAGTGTCACGAATCCCGCCGAAGATGGAGCCTCTTCCTGTTCGGGCGGCGCTCAGCTACTAGCTGCCACCGATCCCCTTTTCTGTTTAATATAGTTGTGTCTGATTAGTTGCACCTGTTTCCTGTTTAGGTTTGGTTGTGGGCTTTTGTGCGGGCTTGTTGTCTGTTTATGGTGTTTGATTATTCTTGTGGTCTCTTTTTTCGATCAGTTTCATCCTGTTTGTTTGGACTGGGACTTTGCGCGCCCTTATGTGTGTGGCGTGACCGTCTCTCTGTTTTTTTTAGAATATTAAAAGATCCACATCTTTTGAACTACTAGTTGTAAACTTCAGACTTCAACTGTATATTTACCTCTCTGCTCTCTGCGCCTGACTCCTGCACTCACTACTTATTGAAGCCGTGACAGACAGGGAATTTTTACTAGGATTAAATGTCAGGAATTGTTCAATTCTGAGTTTAAATGTAGTTGGCTAAGGTGTTGTAGTTGTAAACCTCAGACTTCAACTGTATATTTATTGTTTAACACAAGATTTTAATTTAACCCAAGATTTTAATTTAACCCAAGATTTTAATTTAACCCAAGATTTTAATTTAACCCAAAATTTTAAATTAACCCAAGATTTTAGTATAACCCAAGATTTTAGTATAACCCAAGATTTTAGTATAACCCAATATTTTAATTTAACCCAATATTTTAATTTAACCCAAGATTTTAGTATTACCCAATATTTTAATTTAACCCAATATTTTAATTTAACCCAAGATTTTAGTATAACCCAAGATTTTAGTATAACCCAAGATTTTAGTATAACCCAATATTTTAATTTAACCCAAGATTTTAGTATTACCCAATATTTTAATTTAACCCAATATTTTAATTTAACCCAAGATTTTAGTATAACCCAAGATTTTAATACAACCTACGTGTCATTAATCACCCACAGACTGGTTCATAATATTGGACTATTCCACCTTGACAGAGTTCCTGTGGATTGTTTCATTCGATATGATTGAAAACATGATTTTCATTGAAATGAAGCTGCAGGAATGAATTGACCCGCTGCTGACCCGTCTTAGAATACCTGACGGTGCTTTCAGAGCAGAGCAAATACACATAAAGAAGAGTAAATGTTTTAAATGACCTAAAGTTAATGCATTTCTTTAGTGTAAAGACAGGTGCTGCTGATAGTACTTGCATCATTGTGGAGGCAGAGGACAAGTGTCTGATGCCGTCTGGCCAAAACAGATTATGGGGCACTCTATCTCTCGCTCGGATGCGAGGAGATACTTTCAAGTTTCAAGTTTTAATGTCACGTCGACAAGTACTGTTGAAATGAAAGAAATGCCTTTCTTGCTCCAATGCAGTAATTAATATCAATGTAGCATTAAAAAATAACAAGGTAGAACAAAAACACACAAGAAATAAAAATAAGATATAAGAAGTACAAGATGATGTAAGAAGCTATATACAAGGTCAGTACCATATTAACAATGTACAGGGATACTGGAGTGTTGGAGGTAGATATGTATAAGGGTAAGGTGACTATATACAGGGTCAGTTCCAGTACCATATTAACAATGTGCAAATATACTGGAGTGATAGAGGTAGATATTTATAGGAGTAAGATGACTTGGCATCAAAATATATATATATATATATATATACACACACATGATAAATAGAGTAGCAGCAAAGATTGAAGATTGTATGTGAGTGTGTATGTAGAGTCAGTATAAATGTATGTGCGTGTTGGGTGTGTTGGAGTGTCAGTGTGCGTGAGTGTGTGGAGTCCTCTGAGTGTGCATAGGCAGTGCAAAATAAAGAAAAAGAAACACATGAAGCCATTCCGTGTAGCCATTCTGCTGTTTTGCAGTCTTATTGCTTGGGGATTCGTTTCAGCCACTTGCGAACTTGAAGGGAAGTTGCACAGTGTTCAGATGCTGGAATTTATTTTTTAATTTCACCTTTATTTAAACAAGTTCTCATTTACAATTGCGACCTGGCCAAGATAAAGCAAAGCAGTGCGACACATACAACAACACTGAGTTACATATGGAGTAAAACAAACATACAGTCAATAATACAGTAGAAAAATAAGTCTATATACGATGTGAGCAAATGAGGTGAGATAAGGGAGGTAAAGGCAAAAAAGGCCATGGTGGCGAAGTAAATACAAAATAGCAAGTAAAACACTGGAATGGTAGATTTGCAGTGGAAGAATGTGCAAAGTAGAAATTGAAATAATGGGGTGCAAAGGAGCAAAATAAAATTACAGTAGGGGAAGAGGTAGTTCTGAAAGGAGAGGCGGCAAAAGGAAGAATTGGTTTTGGGGGTGACCAGAGAGATATACCTGCTGGAGCGTGTGCTACAGGTGGGTGCTGCTATGGTGACCGGTGAGATAAGGGGGGACTTTACCTAGCAGGGTCTTGTAGATGACATGGAGCCAGTGGGTTTGGCGATGAGTATGAAGCGAGGGCAAGCCAACGAGAGCAGACAGGTCACAGTGGTGGGTAGTATATGGGGCTTTGGTGACAAAACGGATGCCACTGTGATAGACTGCATCCAATTTATTGAGTAGTGTTTTGGAGGCTATTTTGTAAATGACATGGCCGAAGTCGAGGATCGGTAGGATGGTCAGTTTTACGAGGGTATGTTTGGCAGCATGAGTGACGGATGCTTTGTTGTGAAATAGGAAGCCAATTCTAGATTTAACTTTGGATTGGAGCTGTATGATGTGAGTCTGGAAGGAGAGTTTACAGTCTAACCAGACACCTAGCTATTTGTAGTTGTCCACATATTCTAAGTCAGAACCGTCCAGAGTAGTGATGCTGGAGGGCGGGCATGGGCAGGCAGCGATCGTTTGAAGAGCATGCATTTAGTTTTACTTGTATTTAAGAGCAGTTGGAGGCCACGGAAGGAGAGTTGTGTGGCATTGAAGCTCGTCTGGAGGGTTGTCCTCTTTCAGCTAGGGGGCACTATTTTTATGTTTTCCCAAAGTAAATGGCCTATTTCTCTGGTCCATATGCTAGAAAGAAAACACTCTAAAGTTTCCAAAATATTGTCTGTGAGTTTAACAGAACTGATATTGCAGGCGAAAACCTGAGGAAAATCAAACCAGGAAGTGGCTTCTATTTTGAAAGCTCCATGTTCCATTGCCTGCCTTCGCTCCATTTAAAGGGATGTCAACCAGATTCCTTTTCCTATCGCTTCCTCAAGGTGTCAACAGTCTTTAGACATAGTTTCAGGCTTTTATTTAGAAAAATGAGCAAGAAAGATAACATTGCGTCAGGTGTTCGCATGAGTTTCGCTTGCGCAACAGAGCTTGGGCAGCCATTGTCTCTCCCTCTCCTACTGAAAAAGATCATTATCGATTAAATATTTTAAAAACAACGTCAGGAATGATTACAAAAAACGTTTGACATGTTTCTGTGGACATTACGGATACTATTTGGAATTTTTGTCTGCGTTGTCGTGACCGCTCGAGCCTGTGGATTTCTGAACATAATGCGTCAAACAAACGGAGGTATTTTGAATGTAAAAATAATCTTTATGGAACAAAGGAACATTTATTGTGTAACTGGGAGTCTCGTGAGTGAAAACATCCAAAGATCATCAAAGGTAAGCGATTCATTTTATTGCTTTTCTGATTTTCGTCACCAAGCTACTTTGATGCTAGGTGTTCATAATGTTTTGTCTAGTGATCGATAAACTTACACAAACGCTTGGATTGCTTTTGCTGTAAAGCATATTTTCAAAATCTGACACGACAGGTGGATTAACAAAGAGCTAAGCTGTGTTTTGCTATATTGCACCTGTGATTTCATGAATATAAACATTTTTTGTAATATTATTTGAATGTGGCGCTCTGCAATTCAGCAGTTGTTGATGACAATTATCCCGCTAACGGGATGGGTAGCGTCAAGAATTAACACAGTGTCCAAAGAAGGGCCAAAAGTATACAGAATGGTGTCGTCTGCATAGAGGTGGATCAGAAACTCACCAGCACAAGAGCGACATCATTGATGTATACAGAGAAGAGAGTCAGCCCATGAATTAAACCCTTTGGCACCCCCATAGAGACTACTTTTTAAAAAATTATGTTTTACAGTTAAATGACGTCTTTACTATAAAACCAATCAAATGTTTTTTAAGGAAGGGTGGTTGGTTCAGACCTGCCTATGCTTGGGGCCTTCAAATCACTTTGTCCACCCCTGGGCAAAGCAAATCCTGAATCAGATGTATTTAACCCTTATTGTACCAATCTCATTTACATCATTCCTCCTCTGAGAATCCTGGTAATCATGTAACAATCTGGGATGTAATGGTGTCTATAGCTAGCACATAGTGGTGTCTATAGCTATAGTTAGGACATCATGGTGTCTATAGCTAGGACATCATGGTGTCTATAGCTAGGACATCATGGTGTCTATAGCTAGGACATCATGGTGTCTATAGCTAGGACATCATGGTGTCTATAGCTAGGACATAGTGATGTCTATAGCTAGGACATAATGGTGTCTATAGCTAGGACATAATGGTGTCTATAGCTAGGACATCATGGTGTCTATACCTAGGACATCATGGTGTCTATAGCTAGGACATAGTGGTGTCTATAGCTAGGACATAATGGTGTCTATTGCTAGGACATAAGGGTGTCTACAGCTATGACATAGTGGTGTTTGTAGCTAGGACATAGTGGTGTCTATAGCTAGGACATAGTGGTGTCTATAGCAAGGTGGCTATGTCATAATGGTGTCTATAGCTAGGACATAATGGTGTCTATTGCTAGGACATAATGGTGTCTACAGCTATGACATAGTGGTGTTTGTAGCTAGGACATAGTGGTGTCTATAGCAAGGTGGCTATGACGAGGCCATAATTGTGTCTATAGCTAGGACATAATGATGTCTATAGCTTGGTTGTCATCTAATTGGTGACGGATTTCCATGCAAATATTCTGAAATCTACATGTGAACAATACACACATTTTCCAAACAGAGATGTTTCCATCAAATTGACCTGTTGTGAAAAGCCTGCGAGTGATGTCGTAGGTAGTGCACATAAAACATATATTTTGTGGTTACATTCCCATGTACTGAATAAAAAATACAACTTAAACTGGGTAAACTCTACTAATGGTTTTGTTACTATAAATGTTTTGTTATAATAGTGAATGTGCCCACTCTGGACAGTGGAATCTAGCCAACAGCTCACAGATCAGTTTAATTTAACTAGGCAAGTCAGTTAAGAACAAATTCTTATTTACAATGACGGCCTACCGGGAAGAGTGGGTTAAATGCCTTGTTCAAGGTCAGAACGACAGATTCTTTTACCTTATCAGTTTAGGGATTCGATACGGCAACCTTTCAGTTTCTGGCCCAATGCTCTAACCACAAGGCTACCTGCCGCCCCCATGTGTACTGTACTGAACGATACAGTGTAGGTATAGAATACATGCTGAGATTATTATGGAAACAGCAAAAGAATAGAGATTATTTAAAATTGTCAAACGGTAGCCAAAGCATCGATCATCATGTCACCAGAATTAAGACCCTCGATATTTATTGGAAAGGAGCATCAAGCTCATCACCGCGCACTTTCACTAGCCTGAGAAGTTCAAAACTTATTTCATCTTTCGCCTAAAAAACTGCATGCTTTCAACCGAGTCGTAGTGGAGTACCTCACAACATCGAAAGACCCCAAGTTTGCATCGATATGATGGTTATTATATTAATATTTGTGCATAAAGGCGTTTCCACCCACATTACTCACATAATGAACTTTATAAAAAAGTTTATTATGTGAGACATGTGTTGTTTAGTGTATTTTGTTTTGTCGACATTTGGAAAGTTTACTGAGAAATTAGCAGGTTGTGATTCATTCCATGCATCGTGGTTGGACGGGCAGTTTGTGATTCATTCCAGGCATCGTGGTTGGACGGGCAGTTTGTGATTCATTCCAGGCATCGTGGTTGGACGGGCAGTTTGTGATTCATTCCATGCATCGTGGTTGGACGGGCAGTTTGTGATTCATTCCAGGCATCGTGGTTGGACGGGCAGTTTGTGATTCATTCCATGTATCGTGGTTGGACGGGCACTTTGTGATTCATTCCAGGCATTGTGGTAGGACGGGCACTTTGTGATTCATTCCAGGCATTGTGGTAGGACGGGCACTTTGTGATTCATTCCATGTATCGTGGTTGGACAGGCACTTTGTGATTCATTCCATGTATCGTGGTTGGACGGGCACTTTGTGATTCATTCCATGCATCGTGGTTGGACGGGCACTTTGTGATTCATTCCATGCATCGTGGTTGGACGGGCAGTTTGTGATTCATTCCATGCATCGTGGTTGGATGGGCACTTTGTGATTCATTCCATGCATCGTGGTTGGACGGGCAGTTTGTGATTCATTCCATGCATCGTGGTTGGACGGGCAGTTTGTGATTCATTTCATGTATCGTGGTAGGACGGGCACTTTGTGATTCATTCCAGGCATTGTGGTAGGACGGGCACTTTGTGATTCATTCCATGTATCGTGGTTGGACGGGCACTTTGTGATTCATTCCAGGCATTGTGGTTGGACGGGCACTTTGTGATTCATTCCAGGCATCGTGGTTGGATGGGCACTTTGTGATTCATTCCATGCATCGTGGTTGGACGGGCAGTTTGTGATTCATTCCAGGCATTGTGGTTGGACGGGCACTTTGTGATTCATTCCAGGCATCGTGGTTGGACGGGCACTTTGTGATTCATTCCATGCATCGTGGTTGGACGGGCAGTTTGTGATTCATTCCAGGCATTGTGGTAGGACAGGCACTTTGTGATTCATTCCATGTATCGTGGTTGGACGGGCACTTTGTGATTCATTCCAGGCATTGTGGTTGGACGGGCACTTTGTGATTCATTCCAGGCATCGTGGTTGGACGGGCACTTTGTGATTCATTCCATGCATCGTGGTTGGACGGGCAGTTTGTGATTCATTCCAGGCATTGTGGTTGGACGGGCACTTTGTGATTCATTCCAGGCATTGTGGTTGGACGGGCACTTTGTGATTCATTCCAGGCATTGTGGTTGGACGGGCAGTTTGTGATTCATTCCAGGCATTGTGGTTGGACGGGCAGTTTTTGATTCATTCCAGGCATTGTGGTTGGACGGGCACTTTGTGATTCATTCCAGGCATTGTGGTTGGACGGGCACTTTGTGATTCATTCCAGGCATTGTGGTAGGAATGTGAGGTACATGCTGTATGTTTTCTCTCTCTGCTTTTTGTATAATTAATATTGCATCTAGGTTTGGGGAGGTTTGAGTCAGATACTAGGATGTTGTGGTAAGGAGAAGGTATGTATAAGGTTCACCTCTGCTCATTCCGAATGATGAAAAATCAATGCTGGTGATGGCCCCCTGAGACCCAAAATCTCACAGCCGGCAGCCTCCTAACTCCCTCCATCTACCATTCTTCCTTTTTCCATTATCTCTCTGTCCGTTCACACATCACTCCATCACACCCAACTGTCTTTCTCTCTCTGCATTCCCCCATCAGTGTGTGTGTCTCTGAGTGTGATGGTCTTTCCTTCTCTTTCTCCTCCTCCCTCTCTCGCTTTTCTAATTCTTTCATTCTTTCATTCTTTCATCGACTCATTAAATGAGTATCTCCATTTCCTGCAAACTATCTGCAATTCATTTAGTTTTAAATGTTTTCTAATGTGTATTTCCATAATAATGATGCTGATTCATGATTTCGACTGGCTGAGAAAAACTGCCTACTTGTCTGTCTCATTCCGACTCCAGACATGTTCATTACTATAGGACAGCTGGAGATCAAATTTGAATATTGAAACAATGTTGTAAATGTCAGATAGACAGACAGCAAGGTTTATACAAATACAGAAACACACCCGCGCACAGACACAGACACAGACACAGACACAGACACAGACACCCACACCCACACCCACACCCACATACACACAGTCTCTGTCCCTCTGTCTTTCTCTTTGTCTGTGTCTCTCTCGCTCTCTATGTCTCTGTTTCTCTTTGTCTGTGTCTCTCTCGCTCTCTAAAGTTAACTTTCTGAATACTTTCCTGATATATAAACAACTAAACAAATAAACAACAATGGCCGTTCGATTTAGATGTTTAGATTTTTTGGGATTAATGCATCATTTCCCTAGAAAGAAATCAAATCATTCAGGAGAGAAATTAAGTCAAGAACTAAAGTACCAGTCAAAACTGTGGACATACATTCTCATTCAGCTTCATGAGGAATGCTTTTCCAAAAGTCTTGAAGGAGTTCCCACAAATGCTGAGCACTTTTGGCTGCTTTTCTTTCACTCTGCGGTCCAACTCATCCCAAACCATCTCAATTGGGTTGAGGTCAGGTGATTGTGGAGGTCAGGTCTTCTGATGCTGCACTCATCACTCTCCTTGGTCAAATAGCCCTTACACTTGCCTTTGCTCCATTTAAAGGGATATGAACCAGATTCCTTTCCCCATCGCTTCCTCAAGGTGTCAATAGTTTTTAGACATAATTTCAGACTTTTATTTTGAAAAATTAGCGAGAAAGATAACACCATGTCATTGTATGGCCGGGTGCCAGCAGAGTTTTGTATGCTTAACAGAATTTGGGCAGCCATTGCCTTTCCCTCTCTGACTGAAAAAGACAGTTGCGGTTGATATATTATCGATTATATATTTGAAAAACAACCTGAGGATTGATTATAAAAAACGTTTGACATGTTTCTATGGACATTACGGAAACTATTTGGAATTTGTCTGCGTTGTCGTGACGGCTCTTTCTTGTGGATTTCTGAACATAACACGCCAAACAAACGGAGCCTTTTGTTAATCACCCTGTCGTCTCAGATTTTGAAATTATGCTTTACAGCGAAAGCAATCCAAGCGTTTGTGTAAGTTTATCGATAGCCTAGCATAGCATTATGTACACTTAGAATCAGGAAGCTTGGTCACGAAAATCAGAAAAAGCAATCAAATTAACCGTTTACCTTTGATGATCTTGGGATGTTTTCACTCACGAGACGCCCAGTTACACAGCAAATGTTCCTTTTGTTCCATGAAGATTATCTTTATACCCAAAATACCGACGTTTGCTTGTCGCGTTATGTTCAGAAATCCACAGGAAAGAGCGGTCACGACAACGCAGATGGAAATTAATAATAGTCTTCATAATGTCCACAGAAACATGTCAAACGTTTTTTATAATCATTCCTCAGGTTGTTTTTAAAATATATATTCGATAATATATCAACCGAGTGTGTAGCTTTTTCCATAACAGCGGGAGGAACAATGGCCGGTTTACTCAATTGTGCACAAACTCATTCTGAGAGCCCCCACCTCTTCACTTACGCAATGTGATCCTTCACGCTCATTTTTCAAAATAAAAGCTTGAAACTATGTCTAAAGACTGTTGACACCTTAGGGAAGCCACAGAAAAAGGAATCTGGTTGATATTCCTTTAAATGGAGGACTGCATAGGAACACAGAGGTTTCAAAATAAGAGGCAAAATAAGAGGCACTTCCTGATTGGATTATCCTCAGGCTTTCGCCTGCAATATCAGTTCAATATTTTTACAGTTTTGGAAACGTTAGAGTGTTTTCTATCCTAAGCTGTCAATTATATGCATATTCTAGCATCTGATCATGAGAAATAGGCAGTTTACTTTGGGAACGTTATTTTTCCAAGCATAAAAATAGTGCCCCCTAGCTTCAAGAGGTTCAGAAGGAAAGAAATTCCACAAATTAACTTTTAACTAGGCACACCTGTTAAAACTTTAGGATACAGACATATCTGATATTGGCAGAAAGCTTACATTCTTGTTTATCTAACTGCACTATCCAATTTACAGTACCTATTACAGTGAAAGAATACCATGTTATTGTTTGAGGAAAGTGCACAATTTTGAACATGAAAAGTTATTAATAAACAAATAAGGCACATTTGGGCAGTCTTGACACAATATTTTGTACAGAAATGTAATAGTTCATTGGATCAGTCAAAAAAAAAATGCACATACACTGATGCCATCTGTTGTCTAAAATCGAAATTGCACCTGGGCTGGAATAATACATTATGGCCTTTCTCTTGCATTTCAAATATGATTGTACAAAAAAATACAAGGAATGGTTGTTTTTTTCTTTGTATTATATTTTACCAGATCTAATGTGTTATATTCAACTACATTCCTTTCACATTTCCATAAAATTCAAAGTGTGTCCCTTTAAATGGTACCAAGATTCAGGGCCTGAGCTACAGGTAGTTATATTTGGGTATGTAATTTTAGGCGAAAATTGAAAAAAAGGGGCTAATCCTTAATCCTTAATTCCAGTTTACTACCACATGAAGCTGGTTGAGAGAATGCCAAAAGTGTTCAAAGCTGTCAAGGCAAAGTGTGGCTACTTTGAAGAATCTCAAATATAAACTGTATTTTGATTTGTTTAACACTTTTTTGGTTACTACATGATTCCATATGTGTTATTTCATAGTTTTAATATCTTCACTAATATTCTACAATGTAGAAAATAGCAAAAATAAAGAAAATTAACTGCAATGACCATAATCCATTACGCCTGTTTGTTGCGGCTCAGCCAGAGACAGATATCCTACACACAGACCGCATGAGAGGTCAGCTTGCTACTTGACCAGCTAAATAGGATGACTCAAAGACAGTACAGTATGGGAAGCATTGTCTGGCTGTTTGGCTGCTAAAGTCTGAGCAGAGAAGAATATTACTGTAAGGAATAAAATATAATAAAGTCATCAAATAAAAACTAAGTAATATACACAAATATTTAATTATTTTATAGTAATTTCCTGTTTTTCTATTGATGTCTATGAAATGTGTACCTGACATAGACCATGGAATGTTTTCAATGTTTTGGCAATTGAATGTTCACTATTTTTGGCTTTGTAATTTCCATTTTGAAGCTCTAAAATCATTTCAATAACATAACATAACTCATATAATGTTTTTTAAAAATCTAATTCGAAAACCGTTATTAAATGTTTTTAAACAACAGAACCGGAACCGAACAGACCTCAAAAAGGACTAATCTCTCTACTCTACAACACTGTACCTCTCTGCTGTTGTGGGTTGGTATAGTGCAGCCAGCAGGCTCTTCCTTCTCTTGCCCCTCCAATCCCCCACGGAAATAAAAAACCTACGATTAACGGTCAATCACCGTTGACAACCAGGCGCATCCCAGCGGTGTCGTTAGATCACCCCGGCGCCAGTTAGACCAGGACTAGCAAATGGTGTTCTGATTTTATCACCCTAACTGCGCCTTGGAATAAGAGGGTAAAGTCCCAATTTGAACCCTATTCCCTATAAAGAGCACTACTTTAGACCAAGACCATTAGAACCCTGGTCAAAAGGAGTGCACCATGTAGGGAATAGGGTGCCATTTTGGACAAATGCTGAGTAATGCAGGTTGGAGCTTTGGGTATCATAACAGATCAATGCAACACAGACAGCGTAGGTTGAGGCACTATGTGTGACCTCAACCGATTCTGAGTATCTTCTGAATCTCTAAGGACTGCTATGGTCTTATTGGACATCTCTCATCTGCAAGATATTACTTGTCAGATATTACTGTACTGTTGGAGCTGGGAACACAATCATTTAGTTAGATATTACTGCACTGTTGGAGCTAGGAACAAAATCATTTAGTTAGATATTACTGCACTGTTGGCGCTAGGAACACAATAATTTAGTTAGATATTACTGTTGGAGCAAGGAAGACAAGCATTTAGTTAGATATTACTGTACTGTTGGAGCTAGGAACACAAGCATTTAGTTAGATATTACTGCACTGTTGGAGCTAGGAACACAAGCATTTAGTTAGATACTACTGTACTGTTGGAGCTAGGAACACAATCATTTAGTTAGATATTACTGCACTGTTGGAGCTAGGAACATAAGCATTTAGTTAGATACTACTGCACTGTTGGAGTTAGGAACACAATCATTTAGTTAGATATTACTGCACTGTTGGAGCTAGGAACACAATCATTTAGTTAGATATTACTGTACTGTTGGAGCTAGGAACACAAGCATTTAGTTAGATATTACTGTACTGTTGGAGCTAGGAACACAATCATTTAGTTAGATATTACTGTTGGAGCTAGGAACACAATCATTTAGTTAGATATTACTGCACTGTTGGAGCTAGGAACACAATCATTTAGTTAGATATTACTGTTGGAGCTAGGAACACAATCATTTAGTTAGATATTACTGCACTGTTGGAGCTAGGAAAACAATCATTTAGTTAGATATTACTGCACTGTTGGAGCTAGGAACACAAGCATTTAGTTAGATATTACTGCACTGTTGGAGCTAGGAACACAAGCATTTAGTTAGATATTACTGCACTGTTGGAGCTAGGAACACAAGCATTTAGTTAGATATTACTGTACTGTTGGAGCTAGGAACACAAGCATTTAGTTAGATATTACTGTACTGTTGGAGCTAGGAACACAAACATTTAGTTAGATACTACTGCACTGTTGGAGCTAGGAACACAAACATTTAGTTAGATACTACTGCACTGTTGGAGCTAGGGACACAGTCATTTAGTTAGATATTACTACACTATTGGAACTAGAAACACAATAATTTAGTTAGATATTACTGTTGGAGCAAGGAAGACAATAATTTAGTTAGATATAACTGTACTTTTGGAGCTAGAAACACAATCATTTCGCTAAACTCTGTAACAACTGTTAAATATGTATATATGACCAATACAATTTCAAACTCCATCAGTCAGATAGAGGTGTGATGGAGTAATGGGATGTTAGACTGTTGGTCAGATTGAGGTGTGATGGAGTAATGGCATGTTAGACTGTTGGTCAGATTGAGGTGTGATGGAGTAATGGCATGTTAGACTGTTGGTCAGATTGAGGTGTGATGGAGTAATGGCATGTTAGACTGTTGGTCAGATTGAGGTGTGATGGAGTAATGGGATGTTTTACTGTTGGTCAGATTGAGGTGTGATGGAGTAATGGCATGTTTGACTGTTGGTCAGATTGAGGTGTGATGGAGTAATGGCATGTTTGACTGTTGGTCAGATTGAGGTGTGATGGAGTAATGGGATGTTTGACTGTTGGTCAGATTGAGGTGTGATGGAGTAATGGCATGTTTGACTGTTGGTCAGATTGAGGTGTGATGGAGTAATGGCATGTTTGACTGTTGGTCAGATTGAGGTGTGATGGAGTAATGGCATGTTAGACTGTTGGTCAGATCAATAGGATATAACACAGATATCTCACAACAGTCTGTGGAGGGGAGGAGTTGGCCAGGGTACATGGTAGTGTCTGACCAGTTCTGATTATGTTTGGTATTTCTGTATACAGAAATTGCATATGTGTCTACTGTACTTTGATTTTATTGATGCATTTATTTTCACTATTTTTTTATAGCGTGTTTCATGGACAACACTTGGCCCTCTGAAAGACATTTAGAAACATGACAATGCTGCCACTTCATGGCTCAATCAGGAACTGTCTGACAAAATAACATTTAACCACATTGTAATGCTATCGTTCAGACGGATTTTAGTCAAATGTAGAGAAGAGGTGAATTTGCCTTGGAAACTGGTTACTGCTTACTGCATGTTGTGAGACCAGGAAACCAGGAAATGTGTAATCTAAGTCTGTTTTCAGGGGTGCTTGAAATACATTTCTACAGATTTTGTAAGATACTTAAGTCACCTATTGAAACTACAGTGCTTACCTTTGCCCTATTATCTGAAGTCTAGGTGGACACTCTAGACACTGTATATCTAGCCACTCTAGACACTGTATATCTAGCCACTCTAGACACTGTAGATCTAGCCACTCTAGACACTGTATATCTAGCCACTCTAGACACTGTATATCTAGACACTCTAGACACTGTATATCTAGACACTGTAGATCTAGCCACTCTAGACACTGTATATCTAGCCACTCTAGACACTGTATATCTAGACACTCTAGACACTGTATATCTAGACACTCTAGACACTCTATATCTAGACACTCTAGACACTGTATATCTAGACACTGTATATCTAGACACTCTAGATACTGTTTATCTAGACACTCTAGACACTGTAGGGCTAGACATTCTAGACACTGTAGAGCTAGACACTGTAGAGCTAGACACTCTAGACACTGTAGATCTAGACACTCTAGGCACTATAGATCTAGACACTCTAGACACTGTATATAGAGACACATTAGACACTGTAGATCTAGACACTCTAGACACTGTATATCCAGACACTCTAGACACTCTATATCTAGACACTCTAGACACTGTAGATCTAGACACTCTAGATACTGTAGATCTCGACAATCTAGATACTGTAGCTCTTGACACTCTAGACACTGTAGATCTTTACACTCTAGATACTGTAGATCTAGATACTCTAGACACTGTAGATCTAGACAGATCCTCCACTAAATTTCACAGTGGGTGCGAGTCTTTGTGAAGGACGCATGAATCAAGCCACGTACAAGGTTATTCTGGAAGAAAACTTGCTTCCTTCTGCTTTGACAATGTTCCCCAACTCGGAGGATTGGTTTTTCCAGCATGACAATGCTCCATGCCACACAGCCAGGTCAATCAAGGTGTGGATGGAGGACCACCAGATCAAGACCCTGTCATGGCCAGCCCAATCTCCAGATCTGAACCCCATTGAAAACCTCTGGAATGTGATCAAGAGCAAGATGGATGGTCACAAGCCATCAAACAAAGCTGAGCTACTTGAATTGTTGCACCAGGAGTGTCATAAAGTCACCCAACATCAATGTGAAAGACTGGCTGAATGCATGCCAAGACGCATGAAAGTTGTGATTGAAAATCAGGGTTATTCCACCATTTATTGATTTCTGAACTCTTCCTCAGTTAAAATATTAGTGTTCTGTTGTTTAAAAATGAATATCAACTTATTTTCTTTGCATTATTTGAGGTCTGACAACACTGCATCTTTTTTTGTTATTTTGACCCATTGTCATTTTCTACAAATAATTGCTCTAAATGAAAATATTGTTCATTTGGAATTTGGGAGAAATGTTGTCAGTAATTTAAAGAATAAAACAAATATATTCATTTTACCCAAACACATACTTATAAATAGTAAAACCAGAGAAACTAATAATTTTGCAGTGGTCTCAACATTTTTTTCCACAGCTGTATTTAGTTTGGTATTTATGCGTTGGGCTTTAGCTGAGATTGTTCTTTATAGATATAAAATATATTTATCCAGGCCTCAAATGTTCCTTGATCATAGCACCAGTCATTCTCCCTGTTGATCATTATAATGTTATAACTTCTAATAGTAACTGTATCCACTGGTTAAATTGGAGAGAGAGAGGGGATTTCTATCTCAGAGCTAGTGCTGCCTCCGGCAGGGCTGCCTGCGAGCAGGAATAGTCTCGGATTGATTGAGAGATTCAAGGAGCTGTCAACATTAAATAACATGTTCAGCTAAATTAAAACGAGCGCTGTATTCACATCTCTCCCAAATTAAATATTGTGAGCGGCTGTGTTAATAATTTCTAGCAAAATAGTGATCCTACATGATTGCAAAATAGACATCAGGGGGAGTACCATCCCACCCAGGAGATGTGCCTTTATTCATGCTATCCAATGCCCTTCTGAGTTCATATGTCCTTTATTTAACTAGACAAGTCAGTTAAGAACAAATTCTTATTTTCAATGACGGCCTACCGGGGAATAGTGTCACCTTGTCAGCTCGGGGATTTGATCTCTTTAACCTCTACGGTTACAAGTCCAACACTCTAACCACTAACCATTGAGAGAGATTTGGGCTCCCAGCGGGGCGGCTTCTTCTCCTGAGAGAAGAGGAGTTCTTTAATTTGTTTAGTAATGAAATGGTCTGGCTTGATGTCTACCATCAGAATTCTTTACAGTTCTTCAGAATTCTTTACAGTTCTTCAGAATTCTTTACCGTTCTTCAGAATTCTTTACAGTTCTTCAGAATTCTTTACAGTTCTTCAGAATTCTTTACCGTTCTTCAGAATTCTTTACCGTTCTTCAGAATTCTTTACCGTTCTTCAGAATTCTTTACAGTTCTTCAGAATTCTTCACCGTTCTTCAGAAATCTTTACCGTTCTTCAGAATTCTTTACATTTCTTCAGAATTCTTTACATTTCTTCAGAATTCTTTACGTTCTTCAGAATTCTTTACCGTTCTTCAGAATTCTTTACATTTCTTCAGAATTCTTTACGTTCTTCAGAATTCTTTACAGTTCTTCAGAATTCTTTACATTTCTTCAGAATTCTTTACATTTCTTCAGAATTCTTTACGTTCTTCAGAATTCTTTACCGTTCTTCAGAATTCTTTACAGTTCTTCAGAATTCTTTACAGTTCTTCAGAATTCTTTACAGTTCTTCAGAATTCTTTACCGTTCTTCAGAATTCTTTACCGTTCTTCAGAATTCTTTACAGTTCTTCAGAATTCTTTACAGTTCTTCAGAATTCTTTACAGTTCTTCAGAATTCTTTACAGTTCTTCAGAATTCTTTACAGTTCTTCAGAATTCTTTACCGTTCTTCAGAATTCTTTACAGTTCTTCAGAATTCTTTACAGTTCTTCAGAATTCTTTACAGTTCTTCAGAATTCTTTACAGTTCTTCAGAATTCTTTACCGAATTCTTTACATTTCTTCAGAATTCTTTACATCAGAATTCAGAATTCTTTCAGAATTCTTTACAGTTCTTCAGAATTCTTTACAGTTCTTCAGAATTCTTTACCGTTCTTCAGAATTCTTTACCGTTCTTCAGAATTCTTTACAGTTCTTCAGAATTCTTTACCGTTCTTCAGAATTCTTTACAGTTCTTCAGAATTCTTTACATTTCTTCAGAATTCTTTACCGTTCTTCAGAATTCTTTACAGTTCTTCAGAATTCTTTACCGTTCTTCAGAATTCTTTACCGTTCTTCAGAATTCTTTACAGTTCTTCAGAATTCTTTACCGTTCTTCAGAATTCTTTACAGTTCTTTAAAGAAGCAGAAGAATCTTTGATTTATTATTTTGGGTTCTGATAGTAATTCTCCTGTTTCAGATTCAATAGTTGTTATAGCAGATAACTGATCAGATGGAGTAATGGGACGTTAGACTGTTGATCAGATGGAGGTGTGTTGGATGACTGGGACAATTACCATGGAAGTCATGATGGATGGCAAATTCTGCTCTCTGTCTTGTCAAAAAATTAAGTTCTGTCTTGACTTTGGAAAGAGTAATAGCAACATTGGTTTAAGCCACAGGGGCTAAGCAAAGGTAAAACAGTGGCCATGTCCTAATACTCATACTTGCGTCCTAAATAGTAGGCTGTTTGATTATGCAACTAAATACATTTTAATAGTTTGCAACATTTTGAAAATCGAGTATACTTTAAATGCCCGGAGGTCCTACTCATTTCGGCTTTGACAACAGCTGATCAATTAGATTTGGAGATGCGCTATCTAAATCAACGAGTAGCGGGAAGCAACGCAATCGCACATGACGCATTCACAGTATGCAAATATATAACGTAATACAGTATCTTTTTTTCATTTTTTTTTTTTTAAATCGAGAATGCTTTAAACGCCAGAATGTTATACTCATATCAGCTTTTCATCTAGTAGAATTTGCTGCACACATTTCGGAAATTTCACAGCCACAACACTCTAAATAAACAAACGTGTGGGAAACATTCCCGTAAAAACACCTGTTCAACAGACAAACAAACTGCAACCCCAAACCAATGACAGACACACAAACAATCCCACACAAAACCTAGAGGGTAGGGCGAGAATAAATACCCCACTGATTAACCTAAACTAGACGCAGGTGACAACAAGACAGACAAAACCTAGAGGGTAGGGCGAGATTAAATACCCCACTGATTAACCTAAACTAGACACAGGTGACAACAAGACAGACAAAACCTAGAGGGTAGGGCGAGATTAAATACCCCACTGATTAACCTAAACTAGACACAGGTGACAACAAGACAGACAAAACCAAACAAAAAATAAAAGGGATCGGTGGCAGCTAGTAGACCGGTGACGCCGAGCGCCGCCCGAACAGGAAGAGGAACTTCGGTGGAAGTCGTGACATTCTACCTGAACGGTTACAACCTGAATGGGTCTAGCTAGTTTCAGTGCACATAACCTGTGAAAGTAATGGCAAACTGCACTCATTAGTGTTTCACCTCGACACTCCAATTTGATCAAGTGTGTGGTAGTCTAGATATCTACAGAAAGTTCACACAACTCTACTTTGCTCATGTTCTGGTTAATGTTGTACTTCATGGTATGTCTGTACAGGACCTATGTGAAGGAGTGTGAGCTGGAGGAGCAACTGTCACCTGCGTTGGTGGGGAAAAAAACTGAGAACCTTAATAAGCTAAAATAAACAGTACACTGCGTGTGTGTGTTATCCTGCCATTCTACTGTGTTACCTTGACATTCTACTGTGTTATCCTGACATTCTACTGTGTGTTACCTTGACATTCTACTGTGTGTTACCTTGACATTCTACTGTGTGTTATCCTGACATTCTACTGTGTTATCTTGACATTCTACTGTGTTATCTTGACATTCTACTGTGTTATCCTGACATTCTACTGTGTTATCCTAACATTCTACTGTGTTATCTTGACATTCTACTGTGTGTTACCTTGACATTCTACTTTGTTATCTTCACATTCTACTGTGTTATCTTGACATTCTACTGTGTTATCCTGACATTCTACTGTGTTATCCTGACATTCCACTGTGTGTTATCTTGACATTCTACTGTGTTATCCTGACATTCTACTGTGTTATCCTGACATTCTACTGTGTTATCCTGACATTCTACTGTGTTATCCTGACATTCTACTGTGTTATCCTGACATTCTACTGTGTTATCCTGACATTCTACTGTGTTATCCTGACATTCTACTGTGTTATCCTGACATTCTACTGTGTTATCCTGACATTCTACTGTGTGTTATCTTGACATTCCACTGTTATCTTGACATTCTACTGTGTTATCCTGACATTCTACTGTGTTATCCTGACATTCTACTGTGTTATCCTGACATTCTACTGTGTTATCCTGACATTCTACTGTGTTATCCTGACATTCTACTGTGTTATCCTGACATTCTACTGTGTGTTATCTTGACATTCTACTGTGTGTTATCTTGACATTCTACTGTGTTATCCTGACATTCTACTGTGTTATCCTGACATTCTACTGTGTTATCCTGACATTCTACTGTGTGTTATCTTGACATTCTACTGTGTGTTATCTTGACATTCTACTGTGTTATCCAGATATTCTACTGTGTTATCCAGACATTCTACTGTGTTATCTTGACATTCTGCTGTGTTATCTTGACATTCCACTGTTACCTTGACATTCTACTGTGTTATCCTGACATTCTACTGTGTTATCCTGACATTCTACTGTGTTATCCTGACATTCTAATGTGTTATCTTGACATTCTACTGTGTTATCCTGACATTCTACTGTGTTATCTTGACATTCTACTGTGTTACCTTGACATTCTACTGTGTTATCCTCACATTCTACTGTGTTATCCTGACATTCTACTGTGTTATCCTTACATTCTACTGTGTTATCCTGACATTCTACTGTGTTATCTTGACATTCTACTGTGTTATCTTGACAATCTACTGTATGTTACCTTGACATTCTACTGTGCTGTACATGACTAATAACGTGTCCTTTTCTCTGAGAGCAACAACATGTTCCCATCTATTTCCTTTACTTCACCGGCACATTCATGGAAGTGTGAAGATGTACAGGGCCTTCAGAAAGTATTCACACCCCTTTGTCCACATTTTGTTGTGTTACAGACTGATACAATTTACATTTCTTGTCACTGGCCTACACACAACAATAATAATGTCAAAGTGGAATTATGTTTTTCCAAAATGTTCACAAATTAAATAAAAATGAAAAGCAGAAATGTCTTGAGTTGATAAGTATTCAACCCCTTTGTGATGGTAAGCCTAAATAAGTTCAGGAGTAAAAATGTGCTTAACAAGTTACATAATAAGTTGCACTCTGTGTGTTTAACATGATTTCTGAATGACTACCTCATCTCTGTACCCCACACATACAATTATCGGAAAGGTCCCTCAGTCGAGAAGTGAATTTCAAACACTTTATTCAACCAGAAAGACCAGGGAGGTTTTCCAATGCATCGCAAAGGAGGGTACCTATTGGTAGATGAGGCCAATGATGACTTTAAAACAGTTACAAAGTTGAATGGCTGTGATAGGAGAACACTGAGGATGGATCAACAACAATGTAGTTACTGCACAATACTAACCTAACAGACAGAATAAAAATATTCCAAAACATGCATCCTGTTTTTGAACTCACTTGAATTCACCTTTCAGCAGGACAATAACCTTTTTAAAACACAAGGCCAAATCTACACTGGAGTTGTGAGAGCAAAATTACAAGATTATGTTATAATACTGTTTATGCATTGAATAGCTTTGATGAGTACTCTCATCTGTGTCTGCGGGTTGAGTCTAGCCTCTAGGGCTTTAGCTGACGGTTGACTTGAAAATAAAACCTAAAGACTGCTTTCCAGAGATAAGGTGGCGGTGTGTAACCGGGATAGAGACAGCCTGGAGGAGTAGAACATAATCCGTTGTCTCAACACCATCCCGACATCTGGGAAACTGAGCCAGGTTGAAACACCAGGTGCAGATGACCACAGGATACACTCAGGATTGCTTGTGATGCACCCCGATCCGCATGGGAGGGGTGGAACTAGCCATGACTAAACATTTTTAGTGTCAGCTATATAAGAACTCTGCATTGTCTGTAAAGGTTTGGGTGCTCGGCCCAACAGTCAAGAATGTTGGGTTGACTAGCTTCGTTATTGCGAAAATTGATTGATATTAAATGAAGACTATTTTTTTTAAAGAAATGACAAAGTCTCTCACAGTATACATTTCCGTAACATTGCTTACCAAGAAGACAATGAATGTTTCTGAGTGGCTGAGTTACAGTTTTGACTTCAAATCTGCTCAAAATCTATGGCAAGACCTGAAAATGGTTGTCTAGCACTGATCATCTTTTGAAAAGAATAGTTGGCAAATATTGTACAATCTAGGTGTGCAAAGCTCATAGAGACTTACCCAGAAAAAACTCACAACTGCAATCATTGCCAAAGGTGATTCTAACATGTACTGACTCAGGAGCAAAGATTTCAAAAAACATGTTTTCACTTTGTCATTGTGTGGAGGTGAGAGAATTTAAAAAACAATTCAGGTTGTAAAACAAAATCTACAATAAGTCAAGGGGTATGACTACTTTCTGAAGGTACTGTAGCTATCGGGCTCTGGTATGAAGTAGTGCAGTATATAGGGAATAGGGCTCTGGTATGAAGTAGTGCACTACATAGGGAATAGGGCTCTGGTATGAAGTAGTGCAGTATATAGGGAATATGGCTCTGGTATGAAGTAGTGCAGTATATAGGGAATAGGGCTCTGGTATGAAGTAGTGCAGTATATAGGGAATAGGGCTCTGGTCTGAAGTAGTGCAGTATATAGGGAATAGGGCTCTGGTCTAAAGTAGTGCACTATATAGGGAATAGGGCTCTGGTCTAAAGTAGTGCAGTATATAGGGAATAGGGCTCTGGTCTAAAGTAGTGCAGTATATAGGGAAGCATGATTGGAAACGCAGAGATTGAAAAACATTATGGTCGTCTTTAAAAATAAACTTTAATGGGTTGTGGAGACGACTGTGTGAGGTATTACTATTGTCAGGTGTTTTCTTCAGAGATGACTTGCACTCATGTGACCTATTCAATCTAAGTGTTTCACATTCTTGAATGATTTCCTGTTACACAGATACACTTCCACAAATGAAGTGTCTGTTGCCATATTACATCAAGTAGTGTCCCTGTGTCCTACATATGATAGTGTGTCTCTCCTTCAACTGTCGAAGATAATTATTTCACAGCATCCTCCATGCTTATAGATTATGGCTTGTATTTAGGCACTCAATGTTTATGATATAAAGAATATAATATATCCCAACTCTCTGTTCCTGTGTCAGGTATGTAGAACTCTCCTCTGTTCCTGTATCAGGTATGTGGAACTCTCCTCTGTTCCTGTATCAGGTATGTGGAACTCTCCTCTGTTCCTGTATCAGGTATGTGGAACTCTCCTCTGTTCCTGTATCAGGTATGTAGAACTCTCCTCTGTTCCTGTGTCAGGTATGTGGAACTCTCCTCTGTATCAGGTATGTAGAACTCTCCTCTGTATCAGGTATGTGGAACTCTCCTCTATTCCTGTGTCAGGTATGAGGAACTCTCCTCTGTTCCTGTGTCAGGTATGAGGAACTCTCCTCTATTCCTGTGTCAGGTATGAGGAACTCTCCTCTGTTCCTGTGTCAGGTATGTAGAACTCTCCTCTGTTCGACGTGCTAATGATACCACACTCATAAGGAGGTGGTGGGGTTTGGTAAGGGAGTGGTGAGGGGGTATTGAGGGTGTGGAGGAGGGTGGTGAGTGGGGGGGGAGGTGGAGGGAGTGGTGGAGGAGGTGGGTGGTGAGGGGATGGAGGAGTGTGTGTGTGTGTGTCTAATAGTTATTTCAGTTAACAGGCCACATGCTGTCCTGAGCATGCTGCTGTTGTCTGGCTGTTTAGCCCAAAGCCCTTTCTCTGTATCGCTCTCTCGCTCTATATATATATATTTATGTCTCTCTCTCTCTCTCGCACACACACACACACACACACACACACACACACACACACACACACACACACACACACACACACACACACACACACACTGCCTCCCACTGACATCTCACCTACTTTCCCACAAATACACACCATAGGGACTGAGGTTGTGTTCGTAGATACAATCAAAAGGGTGTGTGCATTGACAGACATAAATACACACCTGGATGGGTGTACAGATTCTCAAGGGCTCTTGTAAAGGTTGGTAGGCCAAAAAACATTGGCAGTTAGAGGTGATTTCAGTGTATATGGTCTTGTCCTCCACCACATCTTCTGAGAACGAAACTGGCCTACAAACACCCAGATACGCCCGGATAGCAGTGTGAATGCAGCACATACGGTACACATGGGATTAGTTGTTGTTAAGGTTTTCTTCCGTTGAAAGAGAGGAGGACCAAAATGCAGCGTGGTTATTTGTAAACATCTTTACTAAAGATGAAACCACGAACAATATACAAAAACAATAAACGTGAAAAACCGAAACAGCCCTATCTGGTGCAAACAAACACAGAGACAGGAACAATCACCCACACTGGCTGCCTAAATATGGTTCCCAATCAGAGACAACGATAAACACCTGCCTCTGATTGAGAACCACTCTAGGCAACCATAGACTTACCTAGACTACTATACTAAACAACAATCCCATAACCTACAAAAAGCCCGAGACACAACACACCACATAAATACCCATGTCACACCCTGGCCTGACCAGAATAATAAAGAAAACGCTAAATACTAAGACCAGGGCGTGACAGTTGTGCTGAAATAATCTAGGACTATAATTAGATGCAAAGGGCTTTCAATTCTCTTCATGAAGATCGAAGGGTTAATGGGTCTGGATAAATAACGGCTAAGGTTACACATGGTCTGTGGTTGTGAGGCCAGTAGGACGTAATGACAAATTCTCTAAAACAACGTTGGAGGTGGCTGATGGTAGAAAAATGTACATTCAATTCTCTGGCAACAGCTCTGGTGGACATTCCTGCAGTCAACATGAAATTCGAACGCTCCCGCAATTTGAGACCTCTGTGTCGTTGTGTTGTGGCCCCAGCACAAGGTGCAACTGTGTAATGATCATGCTGTTTAATCGGCTTCTTGTTATGCCACACCTATCAGGTGGATGGAATATCTTGGCAAAGGATAAATGTAGGACAAAACACACATGACGACAAGAGAGACACCACAACACTACATAAAGAGACACCTAAGACAACAACACAACATGGAAGTAGTACACACACGGTACAAACATTGTTAGGCACAGACAAAAGCATGAAGGGCAAAAAGGTGGAGACAACATCCCAGGGATGTGTGTGCTTTGGGGACCTTTAATAACTTCTTGGTGACAGTATTTTCACTTCCGGATGAAATGCATGCCCAAATTCAACTGCCTGCTACTCATCCCTAGAAGATAAGATATGCATATTATTAGCAGAAAAAGTTTTTTAAAAAGCTCGGCACACGCATACTCAGGCTGACGGGCTCTTGTTCAGGCAAAGGAGAAATAAGTGCGCTCGGGCTACCCGGAAGGCCAAAGTTAGTTGCTTTAATAAGGCGCAGTTCTCTCTCTGTGGGTCTTACTCCAAGACACTCTGGAAAACAGAATAAATCCTCCTCTTCACAGCTGCCCATTCCATTAATGTTAATGATGTTGTTTTTTACTGACAAGAAGCACATGGCTGAGCTCTTTAATCACCACTTCATTAAGTCAGGATTCCTATTTGACTCATTCATGCCTCATTGACCACCACTGCCCCCCCCCCCTGTTTCCCCTGCCTTGCTACAAAGTTTCTCCCTGCAGGCAGTCACTGAGTCTGAGGTGGAGGAGCTCCTTAAATTAGACCTCAAAAAAACATTTGGGTCAGATGGTTTACATCCATTCTTCTTTAAGTATGCTGCCCCTTATCATCGCCGTAACGATGTGCGCTGAGAGTCGGGAAGCACGTTCAGGGAGTGAGTGTTTTAATAAATTAACACAACATAATACAAAACAAGAAACACGAACAACGCACAGACATGAAACAGAAACAGAAAAAATCATCCCCGGGGAATTAACCAAAGAGACTGATATATATAGGGAACGTAATCAGGAAAGTGATGGAAGCCCAGGTGAGACTGATGACGCGCCGGTACCCGTAACAATGGTGACAGGTGTGCGCCATAATGAGCAGCCTGGTGACCTAGAGGCCGGAGAGGGAGCACACGTGACAATCGCAAAGCCTATCTTCAAACTTTTTACCTGTCTCTCCTTTCTGGGGAGGTTCCCGTTGCTTGGAAGGGATCCATGGTTCATTCTTTATTTAAAGGGGGAGATCAAACTGATCATAACTGTTATAGGCCAATTTATATTTTGACCTGTTAATCAAAAGTGTTGGATAAACTTGTCAATAATTAACTGACTTTGCTTTCTTGATATCTGTAGTATTCTCTCTGGAATGCAATCTGGTTTCCTCTCAGGTTATGGATGTGTCACTGCAACCTTAAAGGTCCTCAATGATGTCACCATTGCCCTTGATTCTAAGCAATGTTGTGCTGCTATTTTTATTTACTTGGCCAAAGCTTTTGATACTGTAGCGTAGACTATTCCATTATTGTGGGCCGCCTAAGGAGTATTGGTGTTTCTGAGGGTCTTTGGCCTTGGTTTACTAACTACCTCTCAAAGAGTGCAGTGTATAAAGTCAGAACATCTGCTGTCTCAGCCACTGCCGGTCACCAAGGGAGTACCCCAAGGCTCGATCCTTGTCCCCACACTCTTCTCAATGTACATCAACAACATAGCTCAGGCAATAGGAAGCTCTCTCATCCATTTATATGCAGATGTAACAGTCTTATACTCAGCTGGCATCTCCCTGGATTTCGTGTCTAACGCTCTACTTCAAAGCTTTTTTTGTGTCCAGCAAGCTTTCTCTACCCTTAACCTTGTTCTGAACACCTCCAAAACAAAGGTAATGTGGTTTGGTAAGAAGAATGCCCCTCTCCCCACAGGTATGATTACTACCTCTGAGGGTTTAGAGCTTGAGGTAGTCACCTCCTACAAGTACGTGGGAGTATGGATAGATGGTACACTGTCCTTCTCTCAGCACATATCAGAGCTGCCGACTAAAGTTAAATCTGTCGGTTTCCTCTACCGTAATCACTCTTTTTTTCAACCCAGCTGCCAAACAAACCCTGATTCAGATGAGCATCGTACCCATGCTAGATTACAAAGAAGTAAGTTATAGATTGGCAGGTAGGGTTTCTCTCGAGCGGCTAGATGTTTTTTACCATTCGGCCATCAGATTTGCCACCAATGCTCCTTATAGGACACATCACTGCACTCTATACTCCTCTGTAAACTGGTCATCTCTGTATACACGTCGCAAGACCCACTGGTTGATGCTTATTTATAAAACCCTCTTAGGCCTCATTCCCTCCCTATCTGAGATATGTACTGCAGCCCTCATCCTCCACATACAACACATCTGCCAGTCAAATTCTGTTAAAGGTCCCCAAAGCACACACATCCTTGGGTCGCTCCTCTTTTCAGTTCGCTGCAGCTAGCGACTGGAACGAGCCTAAAAAACCAACCAAACTAGACAGTTTGATCTCCATCTCCCAATTTAAAGACAAACACTCTTACTGAAAGTTGTGGCTGCTTCACGTGATGTATTGTTGTCTCTACCTTCTTGACCTTTGTGCTGTCTGTGCCCAATAATGTTTACTACGTTCTTGACCTTTGTGCTGTCTGTGCCCAATAATGTTTACTACCTTCTTGACCTTTGTGCTGTCTGTGCCCAATAATGTTTACTACCTTCTTGACCTTTGTGCTGTCTGTGCCCAATAATGTTTACTACGTTCTTGACCTTTGTGCTGTCTGTGCCCAATAATGTTTACTACCTTCTTGACCTTTGTGCTGTCTGTGCCCAATAATGTTTACTACCTTCTTGACCTTTGTGCTGTCTGTGCCCAATAATGTTTGAATCATGTTTTGTGCTGCTACCATTTTGTACTGTTGCCATGTTGTGTTGCTACCGTGTTGTTGTCATGTTCTGTTGCTACCATACTATGTTGTTGTCTTAGGTCTCTCTTTTTGTAGTGTTGTTGTCTCTCTAGTCGTGATGTGTGTTTTGTCCTGTCACAATTTTTTAGCCCAGCGCTGGAGGTCTGTTGCCTTTTCCTCAGCAGTCATTGTAAATAGGAATTTGTTATTAGCTGACTTGCAAAGTTAAATAAAGGTTAATTAAATTAAGACAAATAAACATTACAACCCAACCACTCTGTCTTTCTTAATTTACATTCCTTTACAGCCTATTCCTTATTTAGAGCAATACCCATAGGTCTCTGGTCTAAAGTAGTGCACTACATAGGGAATAGGGCTCTGGTCAGAAGTAATGCACTATATAGGGAATAGGTCTCTCATCAGAAGTAATGCACTATATAGGGAGTCGCTGGTGCGCGATGAGACAAGGGTATCCCTACCGGCCAAACCCTCCCTTACCCAGACGTCGTTAGGCCTATTGTGCATCGCCCCAGGGACCTCCCGGTTGTGGCCGGTTACAACAGGTTACAACAGAGCCTGGGAGTGAACCCAGAGTGTCTGGTGGCACAGCCCTTAACCACTGCGCCACCGGGAGGCCCAGAAATGGCATTTATTAAGAAATGCAGATATTTGGTTACATGGGAATAACATAAATTGTTTAGCTCAGTATCTCTGACATACAAAATGTGCTTTATCTTGAGAAAGGTTTCGATGTTTGAGTGAGTCATTTTGTATCTCGACATTGAACTAAAATGATTCATGTATCAAACACAACTTCTTCTTTCTTTTCATGACTTAATGAAAGAAATCTAAAGAAACATTTAACAAGGAAACAAGGAAAGCAAAACATAATATTGGCTGGTTGATCTTGATACATTTAGTTCAGTATTACAAGGTGTCTCAGAGTAGCAGTGTTTATCTGGAATCAGAGGTTCCCACTGTCTGTACAATATTATTTATTAGGATTTAAAAGGCTAAATTGATCATATATCAAATCAAATTTAACCAAATGTATTTGTCACATGAATACAACAGTGATGTTGAATACAACAGTGGCTTACTTAAAAGCCCTTAACCAACAACAACAACCAACAGTACAGTCAAGAAAATACCTATAAAAAAATTAAGAGATAAGAAAAACAAATAATTAAAGAGCAGCAGTAAATAACAATATCGGAGCGAAATACAGGGGGTACCGGTACAGAGTCAATGTGGACGCTATATACAGGGGGTACCGATACAGAGTCAATATGGAGACTATATACAGGGGGTACCAGTACAGAGTCAATGTGGAGGCTATATACAGGGGGTACCGGTACAGAGTCAATGTGGAGGCTATATACAGGGGGTACCGGTACAGAGTCAATGTGGAGGCTATATACAGGGGGTACCGATACAGAGTCAATGTGGAGGCTATATACAGGGGTACCGGTACAGAGTCAATGTGGAGGCTATATACAGGGGTACCGGTACAGAGTCAATGTGGAGGCTATATACAGGGGTACCGGTACAGAGTCAATGTGGAGGCTATATACAGGGTGTTACGGTACAGAGTCAATGTGGAGGCTATATACAGGGGGTACCGATACAGAGTCAATGTGGAGGCTATATACAGGGGTACCGGTACAGAGTCAATGTGGAGGCTATATACAGGGGTACCGGTACAGAGTCAATGTGGAGGCTATATACAGGGGTACCGATACAGAGTCAATGTGGAGGCTATATACAGGGGGTACCGGTACAGAGTCAATGTGGAGGCTATATACAGGGGGTACCGGCACCGAGTCAATATGGAGACTATATACAGGGGGTACCGATACAGAGTCAATGTGGAGGCTATATACAGGGGGTACCGGTACAGAGTCAATGTGGAGGCTATATACAGGGGGTACCGGTACAGAGTCAATGTGGAGGCTATATACAGGGGGTACCGGCACCGAGTCAATATGGAGGCTATATACAGGGGGTACCGATACAGAGTCAATGTGGAGGCTATATACAGGGGTACCGGTACAGAGTCAATGTGGAGGCTATATACAGGGGTACCGATACAGAGTCAATATCGGAGCGAAATACAGGGGGTACCGGTACAGAGTCAATGTGGAGGCTATATACAGGGGGTACTGGTACAGAGTCAATGTGGAGGCTATATACAGGGTATTACGGTACAGAGTCAATGTGGAGGCTATATACAGGGTATTACGGTACTTAGTCAATGTGGAGGCTATATACAGGGTGTTACGGTACAGAGTCAATGTGGAGGCTATATACAGGGTGTTACGGTACAGAGTCAATGTGGAGACTATATACAGGGTGTTACGGTACAGAGTCAATGTGGAGGCTATATACAGGGTGTTACGGTACAGAGTCAATGTGGAGGCTATATACAGGGTGTTACGGTACAGAGTCAATGTGGAGACTATATACAGGGTGTTACGGTACAGAGTGAATGTGGAGGCTATATACAGGGTGTTACGGTACAGAGTCAATGTGGAGGCTATATATAGGGGGTACCGGTACAGAGTCAATGTGGAGGCTATATACAGGGTGTTACGGTACAGAGTCAATGTGGAGGCTATATACAGGGGGTACCGGTACAGAGTCAATGTGGAGGCTATATCAAATCAAATCAAATCAAATATACAGGGTGTTACGGTACAGCGTCAATGTGGAGACTATATACAGGGTGTTACGGTACAGAGTCAATGTGGAGACTATATACAGGGTGTTATGGTACAGAGTCAATGTGGAGACTATATACAGGGTATTACGGTACAGAGTCAATGTGGAGACTATATACAGGGTATTACGGTACAGAGTCAATGTGGAGGCTATATACAGGGTATTACGGTACAGAGTCAATGTGGAGGCTATATACAGGGTGTTACGGTACAGAGTCAATGTGGAGGCTATATACAGGGGTACCGGTACAGAGTCAATGTGGAGGCTATATACAGGGTGTTACAGTACAGAGTCAATGTGGAGGTTATATACAGGGGTACCGGTACAGAGTCAATGTGGAGGCTATATACAGGGTGTTATGGTACAGAGTCAATGTGGAGGCTATATACAGGGGTACCGGTACAGAGTCAATGTGGAGGCTATATACAGGGTGTACCGGTACAGAGTCAATGTGGAGGTTATATACAGGGGTACCAGTACAGAGTCAATGTGGAGGTTATATACAGGGGTACCAGTACAGAGTCAATGTGGAGGCTATATACAGGGTGTTATGGTACAGAGTCAATGTGGAGGCTATATACAGGGTGTTAAGGTACAGAGTCAATGTGGAGGCTATATACAGGGGTACCGGTACAGAGTCAATGTGGAGGCTATATACAGGGTGTACCGGTACAGAGTCAATGTGGAGGCTATATACAGGGTGTTACGGTACAGAGTCAATGTGGAGGCTATATACAGGGGTACCGGTACAGAGTCAATGTGGAGGCTATATACAGGGGGTACCGGTACAGAGTCAATGTGGAGGCTATATACAGGGTGTTATGGTACAGAGTCAATGTGGAGGCTATATACAGGGGGTACCGGTACAGAGTCAATGTGGAGGCTATATACAGGGGTACCAGTACAGAGTCAATATGGAGGCTATATACAGGGGGTACCGGTACAGAGTCAATGTGGAGGCTATATACAGGGTGTTACGGTACAGAGTCAATGTGGAGGCTATATACAGGGTGTTACGGTACAGAGTCAATGTGGAGGCTATATACAGGGGTACCAGTACAGAGTCAATGTGGAGGCTATATACAGGGTGTTACGGTACAGAGTCAATGTGGAGGCTATATACAGGGGTACCGGTACAGAGTCAATGTGGAGGCTATATACAGGGTGTTACGGTACAGAGTCAATGTGGAGGCTATATACAGGGGGTACCGGTACAGAGTCAATGTGAGGCTATATACAGGATGTTACGGTACAGAGTCAATGTGGAGGCTATATACAGGGGTACCGGGACAGAGTCAATGTGGAGGCTATATACAGGGTGTTACGGTACAGAGTCAATGTGGAGGCTATATACAGGGGTACCGGTACAGAGTCAATGTGGAGGCTATATACAGGGTGTTACGGTACAGAGTCAATGTGGAGGCTATATACAGGGGTACCGGTACAGAGTCAATGTGGAGGCTATATCAAATCAAATCAAATCAAATATACAGGGTGTTACGGTACAGCGTCAATGTGGAGGCTATATATAGGGGTACCGGTACAGAGTCAATGTGGAGGCTATATACAGGGTGTTACGGTACAGAGTCAATGTGGAGGCTATATACAGGGGGTACCGGTACAGAGTCAATGTGGAGGCTATATCAAATCAAATCAAATCAAATATACAGGGTGTTACGGTACAGCGTCAATGTGGAGACTATATACAGGGTGTTACGGTACAGAGTCAATGTGGAGACTATATACAGGGTGTTATGGTACAGAGTCAATGTGGAGACTATATACAGGGTATTACGGTACAGAGTCAATGTGGAGACTATATACAGGGTATTACGGTACAGAGTCAATGTGGAGGCTATATACAGGGTATTACGGTACAGAGTCAATGTGGAGGCTATATACAGGGTGTTACGGTACAGAGTCAATGTGGAGGCTATATACAGGGGTACCGGTACAGAGTCAATGTGGAGGCTATATACAGGGTGTTACAGTACAGAGTCAATGTGGAGGTTATATACAGGGGTACCGGTACAGAGTCAATGTGGAGGCTATATACAGGGTGTTATGGTACAGAGTCAATGTGGAGGCTATATACAGGGGTACCGGTACAGAGTCAATGTGGAGGCTATATACAGGGTGTACCGGTACAGAGTCAATGTGGAGGTTATATACAGGGGTACCAGTACAGAGTCAATGTGGAGGTTATATACAGGGGTACCAGTACAGAGTCAATGTGGAGGCTATATACAGGGTGTTATGGTACAGAGTCAATGTGGAGGCTATATACAGGGTGTTAAGGTACAGAGTCAATGTGGAGGCTATATACAGGGGTACCGGTACAGAGTCAATGTGGAGGCTATATACAGGGTGTACCGGTACAGAGTCAATGTGGAGGCTATATACAGGGTGTTACGGTACAGAGTCAATGTGGAGGCTATATACAGGGGGTACCGGTACAGAGTCAATGTGGAGGCTATATACAGGGGTACCGGTACAGAGTCAATGTGGAGGCTATATACAGGGTGTTATGGTACAGAGTCAATGTGGAGGCTATATACAGGGGTACCGGTACAGAGTCAATGTGGAGGCTATATACAGGGGTACCAGTACAGAGTCAATATGGAGGCTATATACAGGGGGTACCGGTACAGAGTCAATGTGGAGGCTATATACAGGGTGTTACGGTACAGAGTCAATGTGGAGGCTATATACAGGGTGTTACGGTACAGAGTCAATGTGGAGGCTATATACAGGGGTACCAGTACAGAGTCAATGTGGAGGCTATATACAGGGTGTTACGGTACAGAGTCAATGTGGAGGCTATATACAGGGGTACCGGTACAGAGTCAATGTGGAGGCTATATACAGGGTGTTACGGTACAGAGTCAATGTGGAGGCTATATACAGGGGTACCGGTACAGAGTCAATGTGAGGCTATATACAGGATGTTACGGTACAGAGTCAATGTGGAGGCTATATACAGGGGTACCGGGACAGAGTCAATGTGGAGGCTATATACAGGGTGTTACGGTACAGAGTCAATGTGGAGGCTATATACAGGGGGTACCGGTACAGAGTCAATGTGGAGGCTATATACAGGGTGTTACGGTACAGAGTCAATGTGGAGGCTATATACAGGGGGTACCGGTACAGAGTCAATGTGGAGGCTATATACAGGGTGTTACGGTACAGAGTCAATGTGGAGGCTATATACAGGGGTACCGGTACAGAGTCAATGTGGAGGCTATATACAGGGTGTTACGGTACAGAGTCAATGTGGAGGCTATATACAGGGGTACCGGTACAGAGTCAATGTGGAGACTATATACAGGGTATTACGGTACAGAGTCAATGTGGAGGCTATATACAGGGTATTACGGTACAGAGTCAATGTGGAGACTATATACAGGGTATTACGGTACAGAGTCAATGTGGAGGCTATATACAGGGTATTACGGTACAGAGTCAATGTGGAGGCTATATACAGGGGGTACCGGTACAGAGTCAATGTGGAGACTATATACAGGGTGTTACGGTACAGAGTCAATGTGGAGGCTATATACAGGGTATTACGGTACAGAGTCAATGTACGGGGTCATCGGTGTCGAGGTAATTGAGGTAATATGCACATGTAGGTAGAATTATTAATGTGACTATGCATAGATAATAACAGAGTGTAGCAGCAGAGTAGAAAGGGGGGGGGCAATGCAAATAGTCTGGGTAGCCATTTGATTAGAGATTCAGGAGTCTTATGACTTGGGGGTAGAAGCTGTTTAGAAGCCTCTTGGGCCTAGACTTGGCGCTCCGGTACCACTTGCCGTGTGGTAGCAGAGAGAACAGTCTATGACTAGGGTGGCTGGAGTCTTTGACCATTTTTAGGGCCTTCCTCTGACACCGCCTGGTATAGAAGTCCTGGATGGCTGGAAGCTTGGCCCTGGTGATGTACTGGGCCGCACGCACTTCCCTCTGTAATGCCTTGCGGTCGGAGGCCGAGCAGTTGCCATACCAGGCAGTGATGCAACCAGACAGGATGCTCTCGATGGTGCAGCTGTAAAACCTGTTGAGGATCTGAGGACCCATGCCAAATCTTTTCAGTCTCCTTATGGGGAATAGGTTTTGTCCTGCCCTCTTCACGACTATATTGGTGTGCTTGGACTATGTTAGTGTCATGATTGTCCTGATCAGGTCAGGTTACAGGAGACCATAACCCTACAGATTATCTCTCAAACCCAATAGAGGAGGAGAGATCTAGGGGTCTGAAAATGTGGGGGTTTTATGACCCCTCACGCCCTGGTAAATCTTAGGCCACAGACAACATTCCTTTGTCCTGTTACTATGGAGAACCAGCCTCAGAACATTAAACATGAAATAAAGGGACTTTGGAACAATGGTTTCCGTCAGCCACAATGGTGGTCATGACGATAGATGGAATATGAAAATGTATGTCATTTTTGTTTTGTTATTAAAGGTTAATAGATTACGTTATTACGAAAACATTGTAACGTGTTTTCCTATTATATGCTTGATGTTTATACATTGTACGTTGTGTGGAAAATGTCCAAATCAAAGAGAATGTTTTTGTAAAGATGAAATGTGAAGTTAGTTAGTCTAAAATTGGATTTGAGTAAAACCTAGACCTTGCACTTAACTTGGTACACCCAGAGAATTGCCCTAAAGGCGGTTACGCCCACTTCTGACCAGAGGGTATAAAACCTGTATGTGAAGAGTTTACAGATTAGACTACGTGACCCAAGCTGCAGCCGAGGTCTAAAGAGTCAACGAACCCAAAACCCAAAGCAAGTTTGAAGACCAATAAATATTTTTCTATCCAAGCTACGGATAAGTAGCTGTGTCTAAGTGGGTGAATTCAAGTCGAACCACCTAGCCTCCATCTCCCATCGAATCGTGGTATCTGCACTGTTTCATTCCCACGCTGTGAGCTCTGAGCTACAGAGCTGTCTGTCCTCAGAAGAGCCCTTCCAGAACAAGGGCGAGGGAACAGACTCCTAAGCCAAAAGGACACTGACATCGTGAGGATGACCAGAGAGGTGCGCCGGAGAAGTGCGTCATTGAGCAGCCTGGATGGTCCACGCGGAGAATCCACAGAGACCTTCCCCGCGTAATTACATCATTACATTCTGACCCATAAGAGTGGCAGTTTGGGGCAAGGCTAGGGTTAGAATAAGCATAGCTGACAAATTCACCCAAATGTATATTTTAAACCCCCATTTTGGGTAACACACACCATAGTGTGTTGGCCCGTTATACTAAGTTCTAATCAATATCCTGGAATGTGTTTTTGTCTATGTGTATCTTTAATCATCATTTCAGCTTTCTAGGAAATAAATACTCAACTAAGATTGGTGTGGTACGAACTCATTGGTGAGACCCGGGTCTGTGCAGATTCCCAGATTATACGACGTTCAGAAAAGAGATTGTAGAAGTAATTGATTAATTAGTGGCTGTTGAAAAATCGATATTCTGATATTCTTTGAGTTAATTTGGGAAATATAAACTCAATAAAAACGTATTTTCCCATGGTGCCCCAGGTTAATGAGTTAATAATTGCTTGATTCAGTTAATCACGCAATTAGAAACTTTTAATAATTTGATGAGCAACAGTCGTCATATTAACTAATACAACGTCACGACATTAGTTTGTTGGTGATGTGGACGCCAAGGAACTTGAAGCTCTCAACCTGCTCCACTACAGTACTACAGGGAGAGGTTGTTGTCCTGGCACCACATGGCCAGGTCTCTGACCTCCTCCCTATAGGCTGTGTCATCGTTGTCGGTGATCAGGCCTACCCCTTGGTGTGGTGTCATCGGCAAACTTAATGATGGTGTTGTAGTCGTGCCCCTGAGGAGCCCCTGTGTTGAGGATCAGCGTGGTGGATGTGTTCGTTACCTACCCTTACCACCTGGGGGCAGCCCGTCAGGAATTCCAGGATCCAGTTGCAGAGGGAGGTGTTTAGTCCCAGGGTCCTTAGCTTAGTGATGAGCTTTGAGGGTAATATGGTGTTGAACGCTGAGCTGTAGTCAAAGATTAACATTCTCACATAGGTGCTCCTTTTTTTTCTTAAACGAGTCAGACATGAAGGATATACTCCAAACACCCCAACAGGCCCTCATCCCCGACATTCGCTGGAGAAAGAAACAGAGATTTCACAGAAAGAGATCGAGGTGTGAGGATCAGACTATGAGTGTCTAATCTGCCTTTGCCACCAGTACTGTTAGCTAACGTTCAATCGCTGGAAAATAAATGGGACGAACTGAAAGCACGAGCTTGTATAAGAGCGGCAGCCACTTCCTGGTTTGATTTTCCTCAGGGTTTCGCCTGCAATATCAGTTATGTTATACTCACAGACAATATTTTGACAGTTTTGGAAACTTTAGAGTGTTTTCTATCCTAATCTGACAAGTATATGCATGTTCTAGTTTCTGTAAGGAAACTAACACTAATGTGACAGTTAAAACATATGTGGGTATAACTGACGGTGGCTACCGATAGTGGGTAATTTTTAACATGATACAAATTGTAAAAAAATACAGTGAAAAGTCTGGGCATATCATTATTTTTGGAGACAGAGTGGAAAAAAGTGGGTTGGACAGGAGTTTAGAGTGATGGGGCTTTTTTTGCACATTGAAGCTGGCTACATTGAAGCTGGCTACATTGAAGCTGGCTACATTGAAGCTGGCTACATTGAAGCTGGCTACATTGAAGCTGGCTACATTGAAGCTGGCAACATTGAAACAGTCAACATTGAAGCTGGCTACATTGAAGCTGGCTATATTGAAGCTGGCAACATTGAAACTGGCTACATTGAAGCTGGCAACATTGAAACTGGCTACATTGAAGCTGGCAACATTGAAACTGGCAACATTGAAGGTGGATGCACTGACGGTGTCTACCATTGTAGGTGGCTACACTGTAGGTTTCTAAATTGAAGGTGCCTACATTTAAGGTAGATACTGTGTATCCATAATGGTTTAGGAAAAAAGTGTAGATGAGGAGAATATTGAATAGTGAATATTCAATCATTAATTGGAGGAAATTAATACTTAAGTATTTCATAACGTGCAGGAATGAAGGCCATATGTGAACATTTATTTTGATGGTGAATTAGCTGCTGGAGATGTCTAAAGTTCAGTGTGGTGTTAATTAATGAGTTTGTGTCCACTGAGGTTATGATATGAGCTATGATATGTTTGCATTATGACATGCCTCAAGCATTTTGGGGGACGGATAGAAAGCTACTTTTCCTACACACAGTCATTAAGACAAGGTATCCCTCCAACAACTGCATCTATTCTAATTCTAATCTCCAACCCTCTCTGTTTCTCTCCATTCTAATTTCCAATCATCTCTTTCTCTCCATTGTAATCTCCTGTCCTCTATTTTTCTCTCTATCTCTCCATTCTAATCTCCTATCCTCTATTTCTCTCCATCCATCCATTCTAATCTCCTATCCTCTCCCATATCCATCCATTCTAATATCCATCCATTCTAATCAATCTCCTATCCTCTTCTCTCTCCATTCTAATCCATTCTAATCACCTATCCTCTCTCTCTCTCTCCATTCTAATCTCCTATCTCTCTCTCTCTCCATTCTAATCTCCTATCCTCTCTCTCTCCATTCTAATCTCCTATCCTCTTTCTCATCCATCTCTCCATTCTAATCTCCTATCCATTCTCTCTCTCCATTCTAATCTCCCTAATCCTCTCTCTCTCTCCATTCTAATCACCTATCCTCTCTCTCTCCATTCTAATCTCTCTATTTCTCTCCATTCTAATCTCCTATCCTCTTTCTCTCTCCATTCTAATAATCTCCTCCATTCTAATCTCCTATCCTCTCTCTCCATTCTAATCTCCTATCCTCTATTCTCTCCATTCTAATCTCCTATCCTCTCCCATTCTCTCTCCATCCATTCTAATCCTCTCTCTCCATTCTAATCTCCTATCCTCTTTCTCTCCATTCTAATCTCCTATCCTCTCTCTCTCCATTCTAATCACCTATCCTCTTTCTCTCTCCATTCTAATCTCCTATCCTCTATTTCTCTCCATTCTAATCTCCTATCTCTCTCTCTCCATTCTAATCTCCTATCCTCTCTCTCTCCATTCTAATCTCCTATCCTCTTTCTCTCCATTCTAATCTCCTATCCTCTCTCTCTCCATTCTAATCTCCTATCCTCTTTCTCTCTCCATTCTAATCTCCTATCCTCTCTCTTTCTCTCTCCATTCTAATCTCCCATCCAACCCCTAATCTCCCATCCAACCCCTTTTCTCTCTCTATCTCCCTCTCCCTCTCTCCCTTTCTCTTCTCAATCTCACTGTCTCTTTTTCTCCCTCACTCAAACTGCCGAGGAGGCCAAGAATAATACCCTACAAATATAAAATGTTTCTCTGCGGTAAATTGGCTGGCAATTTTCTCTGCAGTGAAATGACTCTTATGTCTTATGGGCCTTCCGAATATAATATAGTAATCAATGTTGTTTTCCAAACAACTGGTAAGACTTAAGGTAAGGGTTGACATATGGCTCAAACAGAAACAACTGGTACGACTTAAGGTAAGGGTTGACATATGGCTCAAACAGAAACAACTTGATTGTAAAGTTTAGTTATTAATTCTGAATGGTTAAGGTCAGGGTTAAGATTAAGCCATTCATTCTTACTGGTTAAGGTCAGGGTTAAGTTTAGGGCATTCATTCTGACTGGTTAAGGTCAGGGTTAAGTTTAGGGCATTCATTCAGACTGGTTGAGGTCGGGGTTAAGTTTAAGCATTCATTCTGACTGGTTAAGGTCAGGGTTAAGGCTTAGGATAGAAACCATGATACTAGGAGCCGTAGCTCGCGATTCAAGCCCTTCTTCTATCCTCGTCCACAACGCCCTAGCAAGCCGGGACGCTCACGTTGCCCTTAGTGAACAACATTGAAGGCATCTCCTGACGTCCTGTGGACCTGGATAAACGTCTAATACTGCAGTGGATTTGGTGTGACCTATCTGACAATCCTGGACAGGGAGGAGGAACAAGAAAAACGGATTTACCTTCTCCTCTCCTTGTCTCATTTCATTATTTTCAATGATTTATCTATTACTGGCCAGTTAACCAAATGACAGCTTTCAGATAGGAGGGACAAAATTAATTTCCTTAGTCATTAGACTACGGATGTATGTGTGTGTCCATAAGTCTACCCGCGTTCTGGCCACAGCCTGGTTACCATGAGAACGCCATGGAGGATGACATTACTGCATCACTCTGACATCACCAGACAGTGACTCATACTCTTTGGGTTGTGTTGTTGTGTGTGTGTGTGTGTTTGTGTGTGTGTGTGGCTTGCGTGCGTGTGTGTATGTGTGTGTGGCGTGCGTGCGTGCGTGTGTGTATGTGTGTGTGTGTGTGTGGCTTGTGTGTGTGTGTGTGTGTGGCGTGTGTGTGTGTGTGTGGCGTGTGTGTGTGTGTGGCGTGCGTGTGTGTGTGTGTGTGTGTGTGTGGCTTGTGTGTGTGTGTGTGTGTGTGTGTGTGTGTGTGTGGCATGTGTGTGTGTGTGGTAGTGTCCTTCCGATTCGCTGCGATGCACCTACAAGACGGACAAACGAAATACACCAACCCAGATCATTTAACATCCAAGTGTTTTCATTCCATGTAACAAAAATAATTACATTGTTCTTTGTTCTAAGAGCCGTACAATATTGAAATAAAAAAACCGGAACATTAATTAATCAACGAAACACACATAAATTCACATCAACAGCACAGACATGTTGAAGTCAACAGCAGAATTGTTGTATATTACACAACAGAGCACAAGTGGTTCCCCTGTCACAGAGTAGAATAAATAGAATTATATAGATCCGTAGTAAAATTAGTGGCTGGTTTCTTTCTATATTTTATATTTCTGTATCAGCATGTGATATTTCTGAATAGGTTGGTCCTCTATCTAATCTACATTCCATTGTGGTGTTGTATATTTTTTAACAGTGTCAGTCAACCATATTAAACCAGAGTCAAACATATCTTTATCAAATATAATATATTCGTTGATTTAAGTGAATAACCTATTAATGACGTTGGAATGACATTTTTTTCCCAGGGGCCAACTAGGTCAACTAACTATCTCAAAGGAAGCAAGCATAACAAATCCTATACCCCTATTTTAGATTTCCCCTGGGGTATCAACACAAATTACAATCAAATCCAACCACAGTCACATTCAACAGATAGCTGCAAACAAGAAACAACAGGAAGTCAGATATAATTCTCAAATCTTTCCCTGCTATGTAATTTAAATGATATACCAACCCAACTGTAATTTAAATGACATACCAACCCAACTGTAATTTAAATGACATACCAACCCAACTGTAATTTAAATGATAAACCCAACTGTAATTTAAATGACATACCAACCCAACTGTAATTTAAATGACATACCAACCCAACTGTAATTTAAATGATAAACCCAACTGTAATTTATATGACATACCAACCCAACTGTAATTTAAATTATAAACCCAACTGTAATTTAAATGACATACCAACCCAACTGTAATTTAAAGTATGAACCCAACTGTAACTGAGGTGAGACGGAGGGTCCACACCAGGGATCATCAACTAGATTCAGCCGCGGTCTGATTTTTTTCTGGAGCAGATGGTCGGGGGGCCCGGACCATAATAACAAATCATTTGTAGACTGCAAATTGACAGTAAGAATCCAAAACAGTTGTAATGTTTGCCTCAAACATAACCATTTCAAACCTTGCTTACATTTGTTTACGATTCCATGTCTCTCTCGCTCTATGCGTGGGTATACTTGGGAAGAGATCAATTAAAATCAATTGGAGCTGATTTCCTGGTGTTTTTACAGTCTCCCCCCCCCAAAAAAAAAATGTGGCTCCGAAAACTTGGGGAGCCAAATTCGTCCCTTAGACTGGCTGTTGGCAAACCCTGGTTGACACAAGGAATGTAGAAATTGGACTGCTGAGGCATCTCTGTACACACACACTCACACACACACACACACACACACACACACACACACACACACACACACACACACACACACACACACACACACACACACACACACACACACACACACACACACACACACACACACACACACACAAACACACACAGGTTATTCACAAACCACTGTAGCTGTGTAGCCATTAAAGAAGTCTAGGTTAGTGTTACATGTACATTATTACAACTGTTTATATTCATACACACGGTTAATGTCATGTACATTTCATCTCATTATTACATTTGACAAAACAGGCCAGTGCTCTTTGAGGGAGGGAACATTCAGATGGGCTAAAGATGAGGGAAAAAATGTCATTGACTGGGGAGGGTTCCATCTCTTCGTCTCCTCTATCTACAGGACATTCATATATCTGGTGTCTAGCTATTGGACTGGAAACATAGCAGACAACACACACACACACACACACACACACACACACACACACACACACACACACACACACACACACACACACACAACACACACACCTCTTTCTCTTTTCTCGATTGATTTTTGATCAGAGAGGAGTTCAACAATCTCCCTCTCCTCAACCACCTGTCACATCCCTCTTTCTGCCTGACATTTGAAGAGCACGAGGAAGAGGAGGATGAGGAAGGAAGAGGAAGATGAGAGGAAAGAGGGAGGATGGCTTTTTCAGGCTTTTCAGGGAAAATAAGAGAAATATTGAGGCTTTGCCCTTTAGCAGATACACCAGATATCAGTTTCTTCAAACAGCCAGTAATTATCATTGAGCTACAAGAAACTATGGCACCATACTGGCTCTATTATTGGCTCTATTGTTCTGACTGATCATCAGATGTTTCAAGTACGGAATGTTTTGTGTGAAGCAAGACTAAACAGCCTTAAAGCATTAAATCCTTATGTGACGATTTTAACTATACAACTTCCCACCAATCACAACATTGACTTCATTTTAAAGTCTGGTGATTTTAAACGTTTTGTTTAAAGGTTTCTTCCTGCAACTCAAACCTTCACAGTCATTTGGAGGATGAGTATCGTAGCTACCTGCAACTTGTGCCATGAATAACAACCATAACATAAACTGAAGTCAGCTGATGGCCAAATGTTTGTTTCGTTCCCCTGTTCATTTAACCTTTATGGTGGCATTTAAAGACAGAGACAAATGGACAGGGATAATCTTTAAAAGGTGAAGAGACCATTACATCATCACCATTACTATCCTCCCCTATAAGAGGCCATTACTATCCTCCCCTATAAGAGACCATTACTATCCTCCCCTATAAGAGACCATTACTATCCTCCCCCATCAGAGACCATTACTATCATCACCATTACTATCCTCCCCCATTAGAGACCATTACTATCCTCCCCTATAAGAGGCCATTACTATCCTCCCCTATAAGAGACCATTACTATCCTCCCCTATAAGAGACCATTAATATCCTCCCCCATCAGAGACCATTACTATCATCACCATTACTATCCTCCCCCATCAGAGACCATTTCTATCCTCCCCTATAAGAGACCATTACTATCCTCCCCATTACTATCCTTCCCTATAAGAGACCATTCCTATCCTCACCATTACTATCCTCCTCCATAAGAGACCATTACTATCCCCCCCTGTAAGAGACCATTACTATCCTCCCCTATAAGAGACCATTACTATCCTCCTCCAAAAGAGACCATTACTATCCTCCTCCATAAGATACCATTACTATCCTCCCCTATAAGGGACCATTACTATCCTCACCATTACTATCCTCCTCCATAAGAGACCATTACTATCCTCCCCCATAAGAGACCATTACTATCCTCCCCTATCATCAGCATTACTATCCTCACCATTACTATCCTCCTCCATAAGAAACCATTACTATCCTTCCCTATAAGAGACCATTACTATCCTCCCCCATTAGAGACCATTACTATCCTCCCCCATAACAGACCATTACTATCCTCCCCTATAAGAGACCATTACTATCCTCCCCTATAAGAGACGATAACTATCATCACCATTACTATCCCTGCCATTACTATCCTCCCCCATAAGAGACCATTACTATCCTCCCCCATAAGAGACTATTACTATCCTCCCCTATAAGAGACCATTACCATCCTCCCCATTAGAGACCATTACTATCCTCCCCCATTAGAGACCATTACTATCCTCCCCCATAAGAGACCATTACTATCCTCCTCCATAAGAAACCATTACTATCCTTCCCTATAAGAGACCATTACTATCCTCCCCCATTAGAGACCATTACTATCCTCCCCCATAAGAGACCATTACTATCCTCCTCCATAAGAAACCATTACTATCCTTCCCTATAAGAGACCATTACTATCCTCCCCCATTAGAGACCATTACTATCCTCCCCATAAGAGACCATTACTATCCTCCCCTATAAGAGACCATTACTATCCTCCCCATTAGAGACCATTACTATCCTCCCCATAAGAGACCATTACTATCCTCCCCATTAGAGACCATTACTATCCTCCCTATAAGAGACCATTACTATCCTCCCTATAAGAGACCATTACTATCCTCACCATTACTATCCTCCTCCATAAGAAACCATTACTATCCTTCCCTATAAGAGACCATTACTATCCTCCCCTATAAGAGACCATTACTATCCTCCCCATTACTATCCTTCCCTATAAGAGACCATTCCTATCCTCACCATTACTATCCTCCTCCATAAGAGACCATTACTATCCCCCCCTGTAAGAGACCATTACTATCCTCCCCTATAAGAGACCATTACTATCCTCCAAAAGAGACCATTACTATCCTCACCATTACTATCCTCCTCCATAAGATACCATTACTATCCTCCCCTATAAGAGACCATTACTATCCTCACCATTACTATCCTCCTCCATAAGAGACCATTACTATCCTCCCCCATAAGAGACCATTACTATCCTCCCCTATCATCACCATTACTATCCTCACCATTACTATCCTCCTCCATAAGAAACCATTACTATCCTTCCCTATAAGAGACCATTACTATCCTCCCCATTAGAGACCATTACTATCCTCCCCCATAACAGACCATTACTATCATCACCATTACTATCCTCCCTATCATCACCATTACTATCATCACCATTACTATCCCTGGCATTACTATCCTCCCCATTAGAGACCATTACTATCCTCACCCATTAGAGACCATTACTATCCTCCCCATTAGAGACCATTACTATCCTCCCCCATAAGAGACCATTACTATCCTTCCCTATAAGAGACCATTACTATCCTCCCCATTAGAGACCATTACTATCCTCCCCATAAGAGACCATTACATCATCACCATTACTATCCTCCCCTATCATCACCATTACTATCATCACCATTACTATCCCTGCCATTACTATCCTCCCCTATAAGAGACCATTACTATCCTCCCCATAAGAGACCATTACTATCCTCCCCATTAGAGACCATTACTATCCTCCCCCATAAGAGATACTATCCTCCTCCATAAGAGACCATTACTATCCTCCTCCCTAAGAGACCATTACTATCCTCCCCATAAGAGACCATTACTATCCTTCCCTATTAAGAGACCATTACTATCCTCCCCATAAGAGACCATTACTATCCTCCTCCATAAGAGACCATTACTATCCTCCCCTATAAGAGACCATTACTATCCTCCCCTATAAGAGACCATTACTATCCTCCCCCTTTAGAGACCATTACTATCCTCCCCCATTAGAGACCATTACTATCCTCCCCCAAAAGAGACCATTACTATCCTCCTCCATAAGAGACCATTACTATCCTGCTCCATAAGAGACCATTACTATCCTCCCCCATAAGAGACCATTACTATCCTCCCCTATCATCACCATTACTATCATCACCATTATAATGTCAGAATGTCTAAGAAAGGGGTTTAAAAAGCAGAATGTGAAGATAAAGGGGGACTTAAAAGCCTAATATATTCTCAGAAGGTTCATTCTGCACCACAGCTGTCTTTTTTGTGGACAGTTTTGGTAAACGAGTGGCAACTGTCATTTTTTGTTTAGACTTTGAGCTCATACACGGATGGAGGCAAGCAAGCCCACACACTCTGATTTGATCAGTATGTCGTATCTGACCCGGTGAACGCTCTATTAACTCCCTGACAGCTGGGGGATTAAGGTATATATCTCTCTATGTTTCTCTCTCTCTCTCTCTCTCTCTCTCTGTGTGTTTCTCTCTCTCCCTCTCTCTATCTCTCTCTCTCTCTCATCTCTCATCTTTCTCTCTCATCTCTCATCTCTCTCTCTCTCTCTCTGAGCTCTGGGCCGAGGTCTGGGTGCCTTGTGAGAATTGTTTGGCGAGTGAGTAAACCACCACTACCCTCCATATTATTTGACAATGTTCAATCATTGGATATCAAACTGGACAATCTACGAGAAAGACTATCCTACCGACGGGACATTAAAAACTGTAACATCGACATTAAGAACATACAGCTGGCAGTGGGTTATACACTACATCAGCAACCTCTGGTAAGACACAGGGTTGCGGCCTTTGTATGTTTGTAAACAACAGCTGGTGCACAATATCTAAGGAAGTCTAGAGGTTTTTCTCGCCTGAGGTAGAGTATCTCATGATAAGCTGTAGACCACACTATCTACCTAGAGAGTTTTCATCTGTATTTTTTGTAGCTGTCTACATACCACCACAGTCCGATGCTGGCACTAAGACCACACTCAACCAGCTGTATAAGGCCATAAGCAAACAAGAAAATGCTCATCCAGAAGTGGCGCTCCTAGTGGCCGGGGACGTTAATGCAGGCAAACTTAAATCAGTTTTACCTCATTTCTACCAGCATGTCACATGTGTAACCAGAAAATAAAAAAACTGTAGACCACCTTTACTCCACACACAGAGACGCATACAAAGCTCTCCCTCTCCCCCCATTTGGCAAATCTGACCATAATTCTATCCTCCTGATTCCTGCTTACAAGCAAAAACTAAAGCAGGTAGTACACCAGTGACTCGCTCAATACGGAAGTGGTCAGATGACGCGAATGCTACGCTACAGGAACCTTTTGCTAGCATAGACTGGAATAAGTTCCGGGATTCTTCCGATGGCGTTGAGGAGTATATCACATCAGTCACCGGCTTCATCAATAAGTGCATCGACGACCTCGTCCCCACAGTGACCGTACGTACATTCCCCAACCAGAAGCCATGGATTGCAGGCAACATCCACCCCGAGGTAAAGGCTAGAGCTTCAACTTTCAAGGAAACTAATCCGGACACTTATAAGAAATCCCGCTATGGCCTCAGATAAACCATCAAACAGGCAAAGCGTAAATACAGGATTAAGTTTAAATCCTACTACACCGTTTCTGACGCTCGTCAGATGTGGCCGGGCTTTAAAACTACTACGGATTACATGGGAAAACCAGCCGGGAGCTGCCCAGCGAACCTACCAGAAGAGTTAATTGCTGTTCGGGACGACTGTGTGATCCCGCTCTCCATAGTCGATGTGAGCAAGACCTTTAAACAGGTCAACATTCACAAAGCTGCGGGGCCAGACGGATTACCAGGACGTGTACTCAATGCATGTCTTCACTGACATTTCAACCTCTCCTGACCGAGTCTGTAATACCTACATGTTTCAAACAGACCACCATAGTCCCTGTGCCCAAGATAGTGAAGGTAACCTGCCTAAATGATTACCGCCCCGTAGCACTCACATATGTAGCCATGAAGTGATTTGAAAGGCTGGTCATGCCTCACATCAATACCATCATGCCAGAAACCCTAGACCCACTCCAATTCGCATACCGCCCCAACAGAACCACAAATGACGCAATCTTAATCGCACTCCACACTGCCCTTTCCCACCTGGACAAAAGGAACACCTATGTGAGAATGCTGGTCATTGACTACAGCTCAGCGTTCAACACCGTAGTGCCCACGAAGCTCATCATTACGCTAAGGACCCTGGGACTAAACATCTCCCTCTGCAACTGGATTCTGTACTTTCATGACGCACCTCCCCCAGGTGGTGTGTTCACATCACCAACAAATTATCATGGTCCAAACACACCACGACAGTTGTAAAGAGTGCACGACAACACCATCGAGAGCATTCTGACCGGTTGTATTACCGCCTGGTACAGAGGTTAGTGCGAACGGCCCAGTACATCACTGGGGCCAAGCTTCCTAACATCCTGGACCTATATACTAGGCGGTGTCAGATGAAGGCCCAAAAACTGTGAAAGACTCCAGTCATACAAGTCACAGACTGTTCTCTCTGCTACCGCACGGCAAGCAGTACCGGAGCACCAAGTCTAGGACCAAGACGCTCCTCAACAGCTTCTACCATCAAGCTATAAGACTGCTGAACAACTAAGCTAATCGAATGGCCAATCTGACTATTTACAATGTACATTTATTGTGCTACCATTTGATTGAATCGTTTGTTTTAACTTTATTTGATTTAGTAAATATTTTATTAACTATATTTCTTGATGAAGTGCTTGTAAGTATATTATATAAATATAACGGTAAGTTCTGCACCTGTTGTATTCGTCGCATGTGACATATACCGTTTGATTCAATTTGATTTGATTTATCTCTCTCCCCCCTCTCTCTCTCATTCTCCCCCCTCTATCTCTTTATCTCCGTCTCTCTCTTTCAAATTCTCAGTCGGTCTCTCTCTTTCAAACTCTCATCTCCCCTCCAAGAGTGTCTTTATTATGTCACAATGTCTGGTCCCACAACCTACCCCTCGCCATCTCTCCCTACTCCCTCACTCTACCAGTCTCTCCATCCCTCCCTACTCCCTCACTCTACCAGTCTCTCCATCCCTCCCTACTCCCTCACTCTACCAGTCTCTCCATCCCTCCATACTCCCTCACTCTACCAGTCTCTCCATCCCTCCATACTCCCTCACTCTACCAGTCTCTCCATCCCTCCCTACCCTGCTCTCCTCCATCTCTACTCCCTCACCCTACCAGTCTCTCCATCCCTCCCTACTCCCTCACTCTACCAGTCTCTCCATCCCTCCCTACCCTGCTCTCCTCCATCTCTACTCCCTCACCCTACCAGTCTCTCTGTCCTGCCCTACCCTGCTCAACTCCATCTCTACTCCCTCACTCTACCAGTCTCTCCATTTCTCTTTACTCCCTCACCCTACCAGTCTCTCCTCTATCTCTACTCCCTCACTCTACCAGTCTCTCTGTCCCTCCCTACCCTGCTCAACTCCATCTCTACTCCCTCACTCTACCAGTCTCTCCATTTCTCTCTACTCCCTCACCCTACCAGTCTCTCCTCCATCTCTACTCCCTCACCCTACCAGTCTCTCCATCCATACGTTTGCAGATCCTACAGCAGAAATAGAGATCCCCCACCCAATATCAATTGGCAAAAATATTACAATGAGAGGTCAAACTTGCCATCTCCCTCCTCCCTCCCTCCCTCCCTCCCTCCCTCTCCTCCCCTCCTCCCCTCCTCCCTCACCTCCTCCCTCCCTCACCTCCTCCCTCCCTCTCCTCCTCCCTCACCACCTCACCTCCTCCATCCCTCACCTCCTCCCTCCCTACTTCCCCCTCCCCCCTCACCTCCTCCCTCCCCTCCCCCCCCCTCACTCACCTCACCTCCTACCTCCCTCCTCCTCCCTCCCTCACCTCCCTCCCTCACCACCTCCCTCCTCTATTTCTGCATGTCACACTGTAGCAGTAGGACGATGGAGGGATCACTCTTGGCTGCCTCTTTGAACTCCTCCAGCGTGATCTCATCATTGTGATCTTTATCCATCTTGGAGAAGATCTTATCCACTCGCTGCTGAGGAGTCAGCCCATCCTCGTTCATACGCATCATTATCACAGTGCCAACCATCTTGTAGATTGCCTGAGAGAGAGAGAGAGAGAGAGAGAGAGAGAGAGAGAGAGAGAGAGAGAGAGAGAGAGAGAGAGAGAGAGAGAGAGAGAGAGAGAGAAAGAGGAGGTCAGTAAAGATGGAATGGGGCATTCGCTGGACCAATATGCACACAAAGTAAGTTGTCATAGACACACACACACACACACACACACACAGTAAATGCACACACATGCATACACACAAGTATGGAGACAAGCACACTCAAAGACACACAGAAACACACAGACCTCTATGATCTCCAGCATCTCCATGCGTGTGATCTTGCCGTCTCCGTCTAAGTCGTACATGTTAAAGGCCCAGTTGAGTTTCTGCTCAAAGGTCCCCCTAGAGGTGATGGAAAGAACTGGCAAATAGAAATACACAGGTGTGTGTGTGTGTGTGTGTGTGTGTGTGTGTGTGTGTGTGTGTGTGAGTGTGTGTGTGTGTGTGAGTGAGTGACTGAGTGTGTGACTGAGTGTGTGACTGAGTGTGTGACTGAGTTTGTGAGTGTGTGACTGAGTGTGTGAGTGAGTGACTGAGTGTGTGAGCGAGTGTGTGAGTGAGTGTGTGATTGCTGAGTGTGTGAGTGAGTGTGTGCGTGACTGAGTGTGTGAGTGTGTGAGTGAGTGTGTGAGTGAGTGTGTGAGTGAGTGTGTGTGTGAGTGTGTGAGTGTGTGACTGAGTGTGTGAGTGAGTGTGTGAGTGAGTGTGTGAGTGAGTGTGTGAGTGAGTGAATGTGTGAGTGACTGAGTGAGTAGTGTGTGAGTGAGTGTGTGAATGTGTGAGTGACTGAGTGAGTGTGCCCACCCGTGTTATGGATCGTACCTCGAGGTGATTGACAGGGCACAGATAAACTCCCGGAAGTCGATGGTCCCGTCCCCGTTCTTATCGAAGGTCCGGAAGGCGTGCTGGGCGAACTTAGACGCGTCGCCGTACGGAAAGAACTGCATGAGAGAAAAATAAAAAAATACATGTCACACAGTGTTGGTCACTGGAAGGCTAATCAAATAGCCTTAGTCCCAAATGGCATTCTATGGGCCGTGGGCGAAGAGACTGTCCTACATAGGTAATAGAGGTCCATTTGGAACGCAGATATGAATGGATGATGTTGCACATTCTAAACCAACCCCCAAAAATCCCTCCACTCCAAATGACTTTCTTCCTTTAGATAGTTTGCTTTGAGTATGACAGCAGGAACGCTTTAGGAAGGCCATCTACCACTGTCCTCCATCGTTTCTCTTGTTCCCCCCCCCCCCCCACCACCCCACCAATTCACTGCTATTTCCTCTTCAACCCACTTGTCCCCTATCTCCCTACGAATAATCACCATCTGTTTCCTTCCTCATCCCTCCCTCTCCTCTCCTCCCTCTCTTCCTCACCTTGACATATAGCTGTTGGAACTCCTCTAGGTTCAGTATACCAGTGGGACAGTCTTTAAGTCCCTCCCTCACCTTGACATATAGCTGTTGGAACTCCTCTAGGTTCAGTATACCAGTGGGACAGTCTTTAAGTCCCTCCCTCACCTTGACATATAGCTGTTGGTACTCCTCTAGGTTCAGTATACCAGTGGGACAGTCTTTAAGTCCCTCCCTCACCTTGACATATAGCTGTTGGAACTCCTCTAGGTTCAGTATACCAGTGGGACAGTCTTTAAGTCCCTCCCTCACCTTGACATATAGCTGTTGGAACTCCTCTAGGTTCAGTATACCAGTGGGACAGTCTTTAAGTCCCTCCCTCACCTTCACATATAGCTGTTGGAACTCCTCTAGGTTCAGTATACCAGTGGGACAGTCTTTGAGGAAGCCTTTGTACCACTGCTTGAGCTCAGCCTCGTTGAACTCAGTACTCTTGGTGAGGTCATCCAGAACCTCTGGTGCCAGCTTACTGTTTCCTTTCCCCATCACAAAGTCTCCTCTCTGGAGAAATAAACAAGAGACACAACGAATCAAGCAATGATTTAAACAATCAATGTTAACACTTCCTTTTAGAGGATCCTTATTGCGTAAGTCATTACTGTTATGCGATTTTTATGAATAATGACTAAATTATGTATACATTTAAATCAGAACTATAACTAAACAGAATACTACTATGTTACTGTATGGATGTATGAATCTTATTATAATCATAATACTGAATATAGTAGTTTTAGTCAAGAATTAGAACAAGGACTTTCTGTTCCTTGTTAGAAACGAAAGGAGCTATCGTCAGACCGGCTGGAATACTGTGTTCCTTACAGGACATCCTGTCCCCACCCAGGGAGGAGAGAGACCTTGGGCTCGTAGTAGATTGTTAAACAGGTGGCAGACAATGTGAGAAGACTTGTGAACTATACTGCCATTGTATCTGAGAGGAGGAGAGACATTTATGTCGAAATGTGAGGTATATAAACTTAATGTACATGGTATTATGAGCAGCGCTCTCGAGAATAAATGCTATTGGCTAATCTTGGTAGACTGGTCTCTGTCTATTTTATGCAAATAAGGATCTTACAAATTCTTAGAAACAGACAGAGTGATTTAAATTGAATTGGTTAATGAACAGATATAGAAATTGTTAAATTCCTTCAACAATTACACTTAACCAGTATTGGAGTTAAACTGTAACCATTCACAGTGCAATAATACCAATGTAATTGGTAGTAAATACGGTCTGTAATTACAGAAGTTTAACAACGAATGCTTGTTATCATGCATAAATACAAATGGGCAGGTTTCCACTAAATTCACCAGCTTATTGTTTTCGCTTCTTCTCAGCTGCATCCGATTCATTTAACAACTGTGACAAAGGTTGGGGTCCCTCGTGGATGCGCTGGGTGTCTGAGAGATTATGCCCAATAGACTCTAATTACTTAACCATGAATGTGCACTGTTCAAAATATATCTCCGGTTGACGTTGTTGCTAGCACTTGCCCCACCCCAAAAAATAAAGCGATCCGTCTGAGTTAACTTGGTTGAGCTTTACGAAAACGGATCTAATACGAGAAATACACTATTTCAAAGCATAGCACAGCTTCTAAAAGGACCATGCAAGTAATAAACAAACACACAAGTGTTTATGTTTCCCTAAATACAATGTAGTTACCCGTACAGTAGGTGGAGGCACGCATCTTTAACGTTTGTTTTGCTGAACCGCCATAATACCAGAGAAGAAGAATAATTTGTTTGTTTTCTAAGCAGTTTTGAGTTGTGTCCTATATTGACAGTGAAATGTGGCTAGCAAGTGATAAATGAACGAAGGAGTACACCACAGAGGACATGTAATATCTGCAGAAATAAAATGTTATTACTAGCTGTTACACAGGATATAGCAACTTCTATTTAACTACTTAGACCTATTGCTCATTAACAAGTGACAATACCTACAAACAATAGATGAGCTTTGACTTTAGTCAACTTTATTTGCAACATGTAAAAATACCTAAAAATGTATTATTACTAAAATCATTAGGATTTTTTTTATTGTTAGATTGATAATTAGATTAGATTTAATATAGATATAAAATAAAATAAGTATTCTCCTGGTGACTCAAATCTGTAGTCTATAGTATGGTGAGTAGCCTAGATAGTAGAGACTAGTGAGTAGCCTAGAGAGTAGAGACTAGTGAGTAGCCTAGATAGTATAGACTAGTGAGTAGCCTAGATAGTAGAGACTAGTGAGTAGCCTAGATAGTAGAGACTAGTGAGTAGCCTAGATAGTATAGACTAGTGAGTAGCCTAGATAGTAGAGACTAGTGAGTAGCCTAGATAGTAGAGACGAGTGAGTAGCCTAGATAGTAGAGACTAGTGAGTAGCCTAGATTGTAGAGACTAGTGAGTAGCCTAGATAGTAGAGACTAGTGAGTAGCTTAGATAGTAGAGACTAGTGAGTAGCCTAGATAGTAGAGACTAGTGAGTAGCCTAGATAGTAGAGACTAGTGAGTAGCCTAGATAGTAGAGACTAGTGAGTAGCCTAGATAGTAGAGACTAGTGAGTAGCCTAGATAGTAGAGACTAGTGAGTAGCTTAGATAGTAGAGACTAGTGAGTAGCCTAGATAGTAGAGACTAGTGAGTAGCTTAGATAGTAGAGACTAGTGAGTAGCCTAGATAGTAGAGACTAGTGAGTAGCCTAGGTAGCTAATTTAGAAAAACGGTATTGTCTATTTCAAGTAACAATAGAAATCAAAAACTCTGTCTCTGTCTCTGTCTACAGTTCTACAGTTCTACAGTTCTATAGTTCTACAGTTCTATAGTTCTATAGTTGTACAGTTCTACAGTTCTATAGTTCTATAGTTCTACAGTTCTACAGTTCTACAGTTCTATAGTTCTATAGTTGTACAGTTCTACAGTTCTATAGTTCTACAGTTCTATAGTTCTATAGTTGTACAGTTCTACAGTTCTATAGTTCTATAGTTGTACAGTTCTACAGTTCTACAGTTCTATAGTTCTACAGTTCTACAGTTCTATAGTTCTATAGTTGTACAGTTCTACAGTTCTATAGTTCTATAGTTCTACAGTTCTACAGTTCTATAGTTCTACAGTTCTATAGTTCTACAGTTCTACAGTTCTACAGTTCTATAGTTCTACATTTCTACAGTTCTACAGTTCTACAGTTCTACAGTTCTATAGTTCTATAGTTCTACAGTTCTATAGTTCTACAGTTCTACAGTTCTACAGTTCTATAGTTCTACAGTTCTACAGTTCTATAGTTCTACAGTTCTACAGTTCTATAGTTCTACAGTTCTATAGTTGTACAGTTGTACAGTTCTATAGTTGTACAGTTCTATAGTTCTATAGTTCTACAGTTCTACAGTTCTATAGTTCTACAGTTCTACAGTTCTATAGTTCTATAGTTCTACAGTTCTATAGTTCTACAGTTCTACAGTTCTATAGTTGTACAGTTCTATAGTTCTATAGTTCTACAGTTCTACAGTTCTACAGTTCTATAGTTTCTCTGTCTTCACATGTTTCTTTCTTCCATGTTGGAGTCTGAAACCTTGTGGTAGAAAAGAATGTATGACAATTTAGACATTAAGTAACCCTATACTGGTTGTCATCATCATGTTGCTTCATATAGGTTCGGCCTATAGCTTGCTAGGTCTAGCTAGCTACCTAGTTAGTTCTTGTGTTATCCAGCTAGCTATTAAAGTGCATGCTAACACCAAAGATTTTTATACCTAACCCTATATAGACCAGCCCTTGTTATTTCCAATGGGAAGCTAGCGAGTCAAGTGGGCAGAGCCAAGCACGAGCTAGCAGGATCCTATTGGCAGGTTCTAGCATGTATTTGTATATTTATACCATATACATATACCTACCATATACACTAACCTTCCTCTCCCTACCATATACACTGACCTTCCTCTCCCTACCATATACACTGACCTTCCTCTCCTCACCATATACACTGACCATCCTCTCCCTACCATATACACTGACCATCCTCTCCCTACCATATACACTGACCTTCCTCTCCCTACCATATACACTGACCTTCCTCTCCCCACCATATACACTGACCTTCCTCTCCTCACCATATACACTGACCTTCCTCTCCCTACCATATACACTGACCTTCCTCTCCCTACCATATACACTGACCTTCCTCTCCCCACCATATACACTGACCTTCCTCTCCTCACCATATACACTGACCTTCCTCTCCCTACCATATACACTGACCTTCTTCTCCTCACCATATACACTGACCTTCCTCTCCCTACCATATACACTGACCTTCCTCTCCCTACCATATACACTGACCTTCCTCTCCTCACCATATACACTGACCTTCCTCTCCCTACCATATACACTTACCTTCCTCTCCCTACCATATACACTGACCATCATCTCCCTACCATATACACTGACCTTCCTCTCCCTACCATATACACTGACCTTCCTCTCCCTACCATATACACTGACCTTCCTCTCCCTACCATATACACTGACCTTCCTCTCCCTACCATATACACTGACCTTCCTCTCCCTACCATATACACTGACCTTCCTCTCCTCACCATATACACTGACCTTCCTTTCCCTACCATATACACTGACCTTCCTCTCCCTACCATATACACTGACCTTCCTCTCCCTACCATATACACTGACCTTCCTCTCCCTACCATATACACTGACCTTCCTCTCCCCACCATATACACTGACCTTCCTCTCCTCATCATATACACTGACCTTCCTCTCCCCACCATATACACTGACCTTCCTCTCCCCACCATATACACTGACCTTCCTCTCCTCACCATATACACTGACCTTCCTCTCCCTACCATATACACTGACCATATACACTGACCTTCCTCTCCCTACCCTATACACTGACCTTCCTCTCCTCACCATATACACTGACCTTCCTCTCCCTACCATATACACTGACCTTCCTCTCCTCACCATATACACTGACCTTCCTCTCCCTACCATATACACTGACCATCCTCTCCCTACCATATACACTGACCTTCCTCTCCCTACCATATACACTGACCTTCCTCTCCCCACCATATACACTGACCTTCCTCTCCTCACCATATACACTGACCTTCCTCTCCCTACCATATACACTGACCTTCTTCTCCCCACCATATACACTGACCTCCCTCTCCCCACCATATACACTGACCATCCTCTCCCTACCATATACACTGACCTTCCTCTCCCTACCATATACACTGACCTTCCTCTCCCTACCATATACACTGACCTTCCTCTCCCCACCATATACACTGACCTTCCTCTCCCTACCATATACACTGACCTTCCTCTCCCTACCATATACACTGACCTTCCTCTCCCTACCATATACACTGACCTTCCTCTCCCCACCATATTTGGCGGAAACTCCAACCAGCTGCTTCTCATTTACACTTCAATGGAAATATCTGCGCCTAATATCTGGGCCTAATATCTGGGCCTAATATCTGGGCCTAATATCTGGGCCTAACAATAATAAGTTAGTTAGTGTTTAGCTCGATTGAAAAGGAACTGATGTTCCTCATAGTTTCTGTTGACACATGTAGCTAGCTAACGTTAACATGATGGGTGCTCCATTTGCATCACCTGCAATGAGGGACTTTTATTATGAAGGTGAACTGTAAATTACACTGTTGTGGCTAATTGTTATTGTGGCTAGCTTCACACAAAGGTGTTCCCAGGAAGCTAGCTAGTTAGTTAATGAGTAGAAACCATAGCATAGCTATTTGCCAGCTTTAGTTTAGGTAACTTAGCTAGCTAGCTAGTCAAGGTGAGAAAACTAACTAACTAGCTTGCTAGCTAATACAAACAAAACTCAAAAGATTGCATGGAAAATCTATAGAACATGCTATGGTAACTAGTTAACTAGCCTAGTTGGTAGAACATGCTATGGTAACTAGCTAGCTAGCCTAGTTGGTAGGACTAACAAAGGTGCGAGCAAAAATTTTCGTCTGTCCTCGACAGCAACATTGACTACCGAGTTCAAACTGCCTCTGGAAGCAATGTCAGTACAAGAACTGTTCGTCAGGAGCTTCATGAAATGGGTTTCATGGCCGAGCAGCCGCACACATGCCCAAATTCCGAAATGCGCAATGACAAGCGTCGGCTGGTGTGGTGTAAAGCTCACCGCCATTGAACTCTGGAGCAGTAGAAACGTGTTCTCTGAAGTGATAAATCATGCTTCTCTATCTGGCAGTCCGATGGATGAATCTCGGTTTGACGCACACCAGGAGAAGACTGCACAAATGCATAGTGCCGACTGTAAAGTTTGTTTTTCATGGTTCGGGCTTGGCCCTTTGTTCCAGTGAAGTGAAATCTTAACACTACAGCATACAATTACATTCTAGACGATTCTGTGCTTCCAACGTTATGGCAACAGTTTGGGCAAGGCCCTTTCCTGTTTCAGTATGACAATGCCCCCGGGCACAAAGCAAGGTAAATACAGACACGGTTTGTCGAGATCGGTGTAAAATAACTTGACTGGCCTGCACAAAGCCCTGACCTCAACCCTATCGAACACCTTTGGGATGAATTGGAACGCCGACTGCGAACCAAGCCTAATTGCCCAACATTAGCCCCCAAACATTAGTGCCTGACCTAACTAATGCTCTTGTGGCTGAATGGAAGCAAGTCCCCACAGCAATGTTCCAACATCTAGTGGAAAGCCTTCCCAGAAGAGTGGAGGCTGTTATAGCAGCAAAGGGGGGACCAGCTCCATATTAATGCCCATGATTTTGGAATGAGATGTTCAACGAGCAGCTGTCCACATACTTATGGTCATGTAGTGTAGCTAGATGCCAAAGTTCCCCATAAGCGATGTCCACACAACGTCAGTGCTGAAAAGCAAATTGGAGAAGGGCTGTCAATTCTACGAGTCATTCTATTTAACCGATTACGAAGGTATGAATACTTAATATTAACAGCCAACTAGCTATCTAGCTAGGCTAGCCCAGTTGTTACCAGCAGCAGCACCAGCGTTAGCCGGCTCGCTAAACTAGTAAACAAAACAACCAAAATGAATTTACTACCTTGCGATCTAAGCAGAGTTGTGTCAATGAGTAGATCGGTTCTCAGTTGGCTAAGACATATCACAGGGTTTGTGCAGGCTGAAATATGTTGTGTTTGGATGCTATCGGCAGCTGTGTAAACTAGGTACCGTATATTGAGGTGTAAACTAGGTACCGTATATTGAGGTGTAAACTAGGTACCGTATATTGAGGTGTAAACTAGGTACCGTATATTGAGGTGTAAACTAGGTACCGTATATTGAGGTGTAAACTAGGTACCGTATATTGAGGTGTAAACTAGGTACCGTATATTGAGGTGTAAACTAGGTACCGTATATTGAGGTGGAAACTAGGTACCGTATATTGAGGTGGAAACTAGGTACCGTATATTGAGGTGGAAACTAGGTACCAGTACTTAAAACGCTGAACCCCTTTTTGTAACATATAGTACGAATTAGATTTGTACCATTTTTATTTGTTGCAAGATGTGACATATCATATGACATGAATGATGTAGTACACAATTTGATGACATAGTACACCAAAAACGAGGACCACTTTTGGCTCAGGAGCACCACTTTCAAAACTACTGTCTGAAATTATACAAACACTTGAGAGTGCATCTTTAAGTAAAAATACTTTAAAGCACTACTTAATTATTTTTGAGTTATCATTACCGTACATATTTAAATTGTACTCCACTACATTCTTAAATTAACTCATGTACTGTTTACTCCATACATTTTCCCCAACACCCGGAAGTTCTCATTACATTTGGAATTCTTAGCTGGACAGGAAAATTGTCTAATTCACACACTTATCAAGAGAACATCCCTGGTCATCCCTACTGCCTCTTATCTGGTGGACTCACTAAACAGAGAACATCCCTGGTCATCACTACTGCCTCTGATCTGGAGGACTCACTAAACAGAGAACATCCCTGGCCATCTCTTCTGCCTCTGATCTGGTGGACACACTAAACAGAGAACATCCCTGGTCATCCCTACTGCCTCTTATCTGGTGGACTCACTAAACAGAGAACATCCCTGGTCATCCCTTCTGCCTCTGATCTGGAGGACTCACTAAACAGAGAACATCCCTGGTCATCCCTACTGCCTCTGATCTGGAGGACTCACTAAACAGAGAACATCCCTGGTCATCCCTAATAGCCTCTGATCTGGAGGACTCACTAAACAGAGAACATCCCTGGTCATCACTACTGCCTCTGATCTGGAGGACTCACTAAACAGAGAACATCCCTGGTCATCCCTACTGCCTCTGATCTGGAGGACTCACTAAACAGAGAACATCCCTGGTCATCCCTACTGCCTCTGATCTGGTGGACTCACTAAACAGAGAACATCCCTGGTCATCCCTACTGCCTCTTATCTGGTGGACTCACAAAACAGAGAACATCCCTGGTCATCCCTACTGCCTCTGATCTGGAGGACTCACTAAACAGAGAACATCCCTGGTCATCCCTACTGCCTCTGATCTGGAGGACTCACTAAACAGAGAACATCCCTGGTCATCCCTAATAGCCTCTGATCTGGAGGACTCACTAAACAGAGAACATCCCTGGTCATCACTACTGCCTCTGATCTGGAGGACTCACTAAACAGAGAACATCCCTGGTCATCCCTACTGCCTCTGATCTGGAGGACTCACTAAACAGAGAACATCCCTGGTCATCCCTACTGCCTCTGATCTGGTGGACTCACTAAACAGAGAACATCCCTGGTCATCCCTACTGCCTCTTATCTGGTGGACTCACAAAACAGAGAACATCCCTGGTCATCCCTACTGCCTCTGATCTGGAGGACTCACTAAACAGAGAACATCCCTGGTCATCCCTACTGCCTCTGATCTGTTGGACTCACTAAACAGAGAACATCCCTGGTCATCCCTACTGCCTCTGATCTGGAGGATTCACTAAACAGAGAACATCCCTGGTCATCCCTACTGCCTCTGATCTGGAGGACTCACTAAACAGAGAACATCCCTGGTCATCCCTACTGCCTCTGATCTGGAGGACTCAATAAACAGAGAACATCCCTGGTCATCCCTACTGCCTCTGATCTGGAGGACTCACTAAACAGAGAACATCCCTGGTCATCCCTACTGCCTCTGATCTGGAGGACTCACTAAACAGAGAACATCCCTGGTCATCCCTACTGCCTCTGATCTGGAGGACTCACTAAACAGAGAACATCCCTGGTCATCATACTGCCTCTGATTTGGTGGACTCAATAAACAGAGAACATCCCTGGTCATCCCTACTGCCTCTGACCTGGCAGACTCACTAAACAGAGAACATCCCTGGTCATCCCTACTGCCTCTGACCTGGCAGACTCACTAAACACAAATGCGTGTTTTGTAAATGATGTCTGAGTGTTGGAGCCCCTGGCTATCCATAATATATGTATACAGTGCAATGGGAAAGTATTCAGACCCCTTGACTTTTCACACATGTTATTACATTACAGCCTTATTGTAAAACTGATTAAATAGTTTTCTTTCTCTCATCAATCTACACACAATTCCCTATAATGACAAAGCAAAAAACATTTACGTAAGTATTCTGACTCTTTACTCAGTACTTTGCTGAAGCACCTTTGGCAGCGATTACAGCATCGATTCTTCTTGGGTATGACGCTACAAGCTTGGCATACCTGTATTTGGGGAGTTTCAAATCAAATCAAATCAAATCACATTGTATTTGTCACATACACATGGTTAGCAGATGTTAATGCGAGTGTAGCGAAATGCATGTGCTTCTAGTTCCGACAATGCAGTAATAACCAACAAGTAAGCTAACTAACAATTCCAAAACTACTGTCATATACACAGTGTAAGGGGATAAAGAATATGTACATAAGGATATATGAATGAGTGATGGTACAGAGCAGCATAGGCAAGATACAGTAGATGGTATCGAGTACAGTATATACATATGAGATGAGTATGTAAACAAAGTGGCATAGTTAAAGTGGCTAGTGATACATGTATTACATAAGGATGCAGTCGATGATATAGAGTACAGTATATACGTATGCATATGAGATGAACAATGTAGGGTAAGTAACATTATATAAGGTAGCATTGTTTAAAGTGGCTAGTGATATATTTACATAATTTCCCATCAATTCCCATTATTAAAGTGGCTGGAGTAGAGTCAGTGACATTGACAGTGTGTTGGCAGCAGCCACTCAATGTTAGTGGTGGCTGTTTAACAGTCTGATGGCCTTGAGATAGAAGCTGTTTTTCAGTCTCTCGGTCCCAGCTTTGATGCACCTGTACTGACCTCGCCTTCTGGATGATAGCGGGGTGAACAGGCAGTGGCTCGGGTGGTTGATGTCCTTGATGATCTTTATGGCCTTCCTGTAACATCGGGTGGTGTAGGTGTCCTGGAGGGCAGGTAGTTTGCCCCCAGTGATGCGTTGTGCAGACCTCACTACCCACTGGAGAGCCTTACGGTTGAGGGCGGAGCAGTTGCCGTACCAGGCGGTGATACAGCCCGCCAGGATGCTCTCGATTGTGCATCTGTAGAAGTTTGTGAGTGCTTTTGGTGACAAGCCGAATTTCTTCAGCCTCCTGAGGTTGAAGAGGCGCTGCTGCGCCTTCTTCATGATGCTGTCTGTGTGAGTGGACCAATTCAGTTTGTCTGTGATGTGTATGCCGAAGAACTTAAAACTTGCTACCCTCTCCACTACTGTTCCATCGATGTGGATAGGGGGGTGTTCCCTCTGCTGTTTCCTGAAGTCCACAATCATCTCCTTAGTTTTGTTGACGTTGAGTGTGAGGTTATTTTCCTGACACCACACTCCGAGGGCCCTCACCTCCTCCCTGTAGGCCGTCTCGTCGTTGTTGGTAATCAAGCCTACCACTGTTGTGTCGTCAGCAAACTTGATGATTGAGTTGGAGGCGTGCGTAGCCACGCAGTCGTGGGTGAACAGGGAGTACAGGAGAGGGCTCAGAACGCACCCTTGTGGGGCCCCAGTGTTGAGGATCAGCGGGGAGGAGATGTTGTTGCCTACCCTCACCACCTGGGGGCGGCCCGTCAGGAAGTCCAGTACCCAGTTGCACAGGGCGGGGTCGAGACCCAGGGTCTCGAGCTTGATGACGAGCTTGGAGGGTACTATGGTGTTGAATGCCGAGCTGTAGTCGATGAACAGCATTCTCACATAGGTATTCCTCTTGTCCAGATGGGTTAGGGCAGTGTGCAGTGTGGTTGAGATTGCATCGTCTGTGGACCTATTTGGGCGGTAAGCAAATTGGAGTGGGTCTAGGGTGTCAGGTAGGGTGGAGGTGATATGGTCCTTGACTAGTCTCTCAAAGCACTTCATGATGACGGAAGTGAGTGCTATGTGGCGGTAGTCGTTTAGCTCAGTTACCTTAGCTTTCTTGGGAACAGGAACAATGGTGGCCTTCTTGAAGCATGTGGGAACAGCAGACTGGTATAGGGACTGATTGAATATGTCCGTAAACACACCGGCCAGCTGGTCTGCGCATGCTCTGAGGGCGCGGCTGGGGATGCCATCTGGGCCTGCAGCCTTGCGAGGGTTAACACGTTTAAATGTCTTACACACCTCGGCTGCAGTGAAGGAGAGACCGCATGTTTTCGTTGCAGGCCGTGTCAGTGGCACTGTATTGTCCTCAAAGCGGGCAAAAAAGTTATTTAGTCTGCCTGGGAGCAAGACATCCTGGTCCGCGACTGGGCTGGATTTATTCCTGTAGTCCGTGATTGACTGTAGACCCTGCCACATGCCTCTTGTGTCTGAGCCGTTGAATTGAGATTCTACTTTGTCTCTGTACTGGCGCTTAGCTTGTTTGATAGCCTTGCGGAGGGAATAGCTGCACTGTTTGTATTCGGTCATGTTACCAGACACCTTGCCCTGATTAAAAGCAGTGGTTCGCGCTTTCAGTTTCACGCGAATGCTGCCATCAATCCACGGTTTCTGGTTAGGGAATGTTTTAATCGTTGCTATTTCTCCCATTCTTCTCTGCAGATCCTCTGTTCTAACAACAGAGAGAGAGAGACATGTTCTAAGAACAGAGAGATAGAGAGAGACCTGTTCTAAGAACAGCGAGATAGAGAGAGACCTGTTCTAAGAACAGAGAGATAGAGAGAGACCAGTTCTAACAACAGAGAGAGAGACCTGTTCTAACAACAGAGAGAGAGACCTGTTCTAACAAGAGAGAGAGACCTGTTCTAACAAGAGAGAGAGACCTGTTCTAACAAGAGAGAGAGACCTGTTCTAACAAGAGAGAGAGACCTGTTCTAACAAGAGAGAGAGAGACCTGTTCTAACAACATAGAGAGAGAGACCTGTTCTAACAACAGAGAGAGAGACCTGTTCTAACAAGAGAGAGAGAGAGAGACCTGTTCTAAGAACAGAGAGAGAGACCTGTTCTAACAACAGAGAGAGAGAGAGAGAGAGACCTGTTCTAACAACAGAGAGAGAGACCTGTTCTAACAACAGAGAGAGAGAGAGACCTGTTCTAACAACAGAGAGAGAGACCTGTTCTAACAAGAGAGAGAGAGACCTGTTCTAACAACATAGAGAGAGAGACCTGTTCTAACAACAGAGAGAGAGACCTGTTCTAACAAGAGAGAGAGAGAGAGACCTGTTCTAAGAACAGAGAGAGAGACCTGTTCTAACAACAGAGAGAGAGAGAGAGAGACCTGTTCTAACAACAGAGAGAGAGACCTGTTCTAACAACAGAGAGAGAGAGAGACCTGTTCTAACAACAGAGAGAGAGACCTGTTCTAACAAGAGAGAGAGAGACCTGTTCTAACAACAGAGAGAGAGACCTGTTCTAACAAGAGAGAGAGAGACCTGTTCTAACAACATAGAGAGAGAGACCTGTTCTAACAACAGAGAGAGAGACCTGTTCTAACAAGAGAGAGAGAGAGAAACCTGTTCTAAGAACAGAGAGAGAGACCTGTTCTAACAACAGAGAGAGAGAGAGAGAGACCTGTTCTAACAACAGAGAGAGAGACCTGTTCTAACAACAGAGAGAGAGAGAGACCTGTTCTAACAACAGAGAGAGAGACCTGTTCTAACAAGAGAGAGAGAGACCTGTTCTAACAACAGAGAGAGAGAGACCTGTTCTAACAACAGAGAGAGAGAGACCTGTTCTAACAACAGAGAGAGACCTGTTCTAACAAGAGAGAGAGCGAGACCTGTTCTAACAACAGAGAGAGAGAGAGAGAGACCTGTTCTAACAACAGAGAGAGAGAGAGAGACCTGTTCTAACAACAGAGAGAGAGAGAGAGACCTGTTCTAACAACAGAGAGAGAGACCTGTTCTAACAACAGAGAGAGAGACCTGTTCTAACAACAGAGAGAGAGAGACCTGTTCTAACAACAGAGAGAGAGACCTGTTCTAACAACAGAGAGAGAGACCAGTTCTAACAACAGAGAGAGAGACCTGTTCTAACAACAGAGAGAGAGACCTGTTCTAACAACAGAGAGAGAGAGACCTGTTCTAACAAGAGAGAGAGACCTGTTCTAACAACAGAGAGAGAGAGAGACCTGTTCTAACAACAGAGAGAGAGACCTGTTCTAACAACAGAGAGAGAGAGACCTGTTCTAACAACAGAGAGAGAGACCTGTTCTAACAACAGAGAGAGAGACCTGTTCTAACAACAGAGAGAGAGACCTGTTCTAACAACAGAGAGAGAGACCTGTTCTAACAAGAGAGAGAGAGAGACCTGTTCTAACAACAGAGAGAGAGACCTGTTCTAACAACAGAGAGAGAGACCTGTTCTAACAAGAGAGAGAGAGAGACCTGTTCTAACAACAGAGAGAGAGAGACATGTTCTAACAACAGAGAGAGAGAGACCTGTTCTAACAACAGAGAGAGAGAGACCTGATCTAACAACAGAGAGAGAGACCTGTTCTAACGAGAGAGAGAGAGAGAGAGAAAGAGAGACCTGTTCTAACAACAGAGAGAGAGAGAGAGAGAGAGAGAGAGAGAGAGAGACATACAGAGAGGAGGAAGGATGCATCACTATAGAAACAGAGCCCACCTCAGCGATGGTTCAAACAATCTAATTTAAGATCACCCTACATGTAGAGCCTGGAGACTTACACAGGGGATGGACAGCGCGGGGAGGGTGTGTCTCTCTGTCTGAGATATGTCTCCCAGGTCTCTCTATGGTAGCTAAGCATGGATAACATCTCCCAACATTTTATCTGTCCATACAATTGTTTCATATTATTTATGATTTAATTATGACTTGTTTTGTTTATGTCCCAAATGGATCCCTATTCCCTATATAGAGCACTATTTATGACCAGAGCCCTATTCCCTATATAGTGCACTACTTATGACCAGAGCCCTATTCCCTATATAGAGCACTACTTATGACCAGAGCCCTATTCCCTATATAGAGCACTACTTATGACCAGAGCCCTATGTGTAGTAGTGCAGTATATAGGGAAGAGGGTCCCATTTAGGACACCCCTTCTGACAACTAAACACACACCAGCCAGCATCTCACACATGACAAATAAACACACACCAGCCAGCATCACTACCTGACAACTAAACACACACCAGCCAGCACCAGCCAGCATCACACACCTGACAACTAAACACACACCAGCCAGCATCACACACCTGACAACTAAACACACACCAGCCAGCACCACACACCTGACAACTAAACACACACCAGCCAGCATCACACACCTGACAACTAAACACACACCAGGCAACTAAACACACACTAGCCAGCATCACACACCTGACAACTATACACACACCAGCCAGCACCACACACCTGACAACTAAACACACACCAGCCAGCATCACACACCTGACAACTAAACACACACCAGCCAGCATCACACACCTGACAACTAAACACACACCAGCCAGCATCACACACCTGACAACTAAACACACACCAGCCAGCAACACACACCTGACAACTAAACACACACCAGCCAGCAGCACACACCTGACAACTAAACACACACCAGCCAGCAGCACACACCTGACAACTAAACACACACCAGCCAGCATCACACACCTGACAACTAAACACACACCAGGCAACTAAACATACCTGACAACTAAACACACCTGACAACTAAACACACCTGACAACTAAACACACCTGAGAACTATACACACACCAGCCAGCATCACACACCTGACAACTAAACACACCACTGACAACTAAACACACCTGACAACTATACACACCTGACAACTAAACACACACCTGGCAACTAAACACACCTGACAACTAAACACACACCTGACAACTAAACACACCTGACAACTATACACACCAGACAACTAAACACACCTGGCAACTAAACACACCTGACAACTAAACACACCTGACAACTATACACACCAGACAACTATACACACCAGACAACTATACACACCAGACAACTATACACACCAGACAACTATACACACCAGACAACATCCAACAACAGACAACTAAACACACAACTGAAAACTAAACACACATCAGACAACTAAACACACCAGACAACTAAACACACCTGGCAACTAAACACACCAGACAACTAAACACACCAGACAACTAAACACACCTGGCAACTAAACACACCAGACAACTAAACACACCAGACAACTAAACACACCAGACAACTAAACACACCAGACAACTAAACACACCTGACAACTATACACACAACTGATAACTAAACACACAACTGATAACTAAACACAAACCCGACAACTATACACACACCTTACAACTAAACACACACCTCACAACTAAACACACAGCTGACAACTAAACACACACCTGCGAGCATCACACACCTGACAACTAAAAACACACCAGCCAGCATCACACACCTGACAAATAAACACACACCAGCCAGCATCACACACCTGACAAATAAACACACACCAGCCAGCATCACACACCAGACAACAAAACACACACCTGACAACTAAACACACAACTGATAACTAAACACAAACCCGACAACTATACACACACCTGGCAACTAATCACACACCTGGCAACTAATCACACACCTGACAACTAAACACACACACACACCCACAGATATATACAAAGACATGCACACACATGCACAAGGTCAGACAGACAGACAGACAGACAGACAGACAGACAGACAGACAGACAGACAGACAGACAGACAGACAGACAGACAGACAGACAGACAGACAGACAGACAGACAGACAGACAGACAGACAGACAGACAGACAGACAGACAGACAGACACCCAGAAGATTGCACCAAAATCAACCATTTATCGAATCATCAAGAACTTCAAGGATAGCGTTTGATTTGTCGTGAAGAAGGCTTCAGGGCGCCCAAGAAAGTCCAGCAAGCGCCAGGACCGTCTCCTAAAGTTGATTCAGCTGTGGGATCGGGGCACCACCAGTACAGAGCTTGCTCAGGAATGGCAGCAGGCAGGTGTAAGTGCATCTGCATGCAGTGAGGCAAAGACTTTTGGAGGCTGGCCTGGTGTCAAGAAGGGCAGCAAAGAAGCCACTTCTCTCCAGGAAAAGCATCAGGGACAGACTGATATTCTGTAAAAGGTACAGGGATTGGACTGCTGAGGACTGGGGTAGTCATTTTCTCTGATGAAATCCCTTTCCGATTGTTTGGGGCATCTGGTAAAAAGCTTGTCCAGAGAAGACAAGGTGAGCGCTACCATCAGTCCTGTGTCATGCCAACAGTAAAGCATCCTGAGACCATTCATGTGTGGGGTTGCTTCTCAGCCAAGGGAGTGGGCTCACTCACAATTTTGCCTAAGAACACAGCAATGAATAAAGAATGGTACCAACACATCCCCCGAGAGCAACTTCTCCCAACCATCCAGGAACAGTTTGGTGACGAACAATGCTGTTTCCAGCATGATGGAGCACCTTGCCATAAGGCAAAGTGATAACTAAGTGGCTCGGGGAACAAAACACCAATATTTTGGGTCCGTGGCCAGGAAACTCTCCAGACCTTAATCCCATTGAGAACTTGTGGTCAATCCTCAAGAGGCGGGTGAACAAACAAAAACCCACAAATTCTGACAAACTCCAAGCATTGATTATGCAAGAATGGGCTGCCATCAGTCAGGATGTGGCCCAGAAGTTAATTGACAGCATGCCAGGGCGGATTGCAGAGGTCTTGAAAAAGAAGGGTCAACACTGCAAATATGGACTCTTTGCATCAGCTTCATGTAATTGTCCATAACAGCCTTTGACACTTATGAAATGCTTGTAATTATACTTCAGTATTCCATAGTAACATCTGACAAAAATATCTAGACACTGAAGCAGCAAACTTTATGGAAAATAATATTTGTGTCATTCTCAAAACTTTTGGCCACGACTGTATATACAGTATATATATATATATATATATATATATATATATATATATATATAGTGTGTATATATAGTGTGTATATATAGTGTATATATATATATATATATATATAGTGAATATATAGTGTGTATATATAGTGTATATATAGTGTGTGTAAATATAGTATATATATATATATATATATATATATATATAGTGTGTATATATATATATATATATATAGTGTGCATATATAGTGTATATATAGTGTGAATGTGTAGTGTATATATAGTGTGTATATATAGTGTACATAGTGTATATATAGTGTGTATATTTATTGGGCATATATAGGGTGTATATATAGTGAATATATATATATATATATATATATATAGTGTGTATATATAGTGTGCACATATAGTTTGCATTTATAGTGTATATATAGTGTATATATAGTGTGTGTAAATATAGTATATATATATATATATATATATATATAGTGTGTATATAGTGTGTATATTGTGTGTATATAGTGTGTGGATAGGGTGTATATTGTGTATATATAGTGTGTATATTGTGTGTGCATAGTGTGTAGATATAGTCTATATATAGTGTGTATATAGTCTATATATAGTGTGTATATATAGCATATATATAGTGTATATATATAGTGCATATAGTATAGTGTAGTGTATATATAGTGTGTATATAGTGCATATCAATCAAGGAGAACCGGCACGAGACTGCAATGTAAACTCAACCAGTGACCGGTAGCAAGTATTGTGTACATTCCTATACGTGTGTCTACAATAGTGCACTATCAATACGGTGAATGAAATATGCCAACACACACAGCCAATTTCTCCGACATAAACGTGACCATGATACGCTTTGGCCTGTGACATGAGAGCGGTCAATGACGTCGACACGGTCACTGTCTGATCCATAGCAGTCGACCTATCGATCTCATAGGTCTACTGTACTGTGAAGTCACCAGACTACTGGACTTATGATTGGTTCAGTTGCATCAGTCAAAGAACATTTACATTTGAGTGGTTGACTTTCTCAGTTGGTTGAATGGTGCTGGTATCACCTCTACTCTGGTTGAAAGGTGCTGGTATCACCTCTACTCTGGTTGATTGGTGCTGGTATCACCTCTACTCTGGTTGACTGGTGCTGGTATCACCTCTACTCTGATTGAATGGTGCTGGTAGCACCTCTACTCTGGTTGAATGGTGCTGGCATCACCTCTACTCTGGTTGATTGGTGCTGGTATCACCTCTACTCTGATTGAATGGTGCTGGTAGCACCTCTACTCTGGTTGAATGGTGCTGGCATCACCTCTACTCTGGTTGAATGGTGCTGGTATCACCTCTACTCTGGTTGAATGGTGCTGGCATCACCTCTACTCTGGTTGAATGGTGCTGGTATCACCTCTACTCTGGTTGAATGGTGCTGGTATCACCTCTACTCTGGTTGATTGGTGCTGGTATCACCTCTACTCTGATTGAATGGTGCTGGTAGCACCTCTACTCTGGTTGAATGGTGCTGGCATCACCTCTACTCTGGTTGAATGGTGCTGGTATCACCTCTACTCTGGTTGAATGGTGCTGGCATCACCTCTACTCTGGTTGAATGGTGCTGGTATCACCTCTACTCTGGTTGATTGGTGCTGGTATCACCTCTACTCTGATTGAATGGTGCTGGTAGCACCTCTACTCTGGTTGAATGGTGCTGGCATCACCTCTACTCTGGTTGAATGGTGCTGGTATCACCTCTACTCTGGTTGAATGGTGCTGGTATCACCTCTACTCTGGTTGAATGGTGCTGGTATCACCTCTACTCTGGTTGAATGGTGCTGGTATCACCTCTACTCTGGTTGAATGGTGCTGGTATCACCTCTACTCTGATTGAATGGTGCTGGCATCACCTCTACTCTGGTTGAATGGTGCTGGTATCACCTCTACTCTGATTGAATGGTGCTGGCATCACCTCTACTCTGGTTGAATGGTGCTGGTGGCACCTATTCTCTGCTTCACGATGTTCAAGTGCACCTTTTTCAAATAGTGCCACAAAATGGCATGACTCACTAGTGGAGGTTAAGTGGTGATGAGGGCTTGGACATGCACACCTGCATGCACAAAGAGAGATAGAGTAGAATATTGTATGTCTCTATCTACCAAGTAGGATTCTGTATCTTCTATCTACCAAGCAGGATAATGTATCTCTCTTTCTACCAAGTAGAATAGTGTCGCTCTCTATCTACCAAGTAATATACTGTATATCTCTATCTATCAAGTAGAATATTGTCTATATCTATCTACCAAGTATCATACTGTATCTTTCTATCTACCAAGTAGAATAATGTATATCTCCATCTACCAAATAGGATGTTGTCATTCTCTGTCTACAAAGTAGGATTATGTCTCTCTCTATCTACCAAGTAGGATGCTGTCTCTCACTATCTACCAAGTAGAATAATGTCTCTCACTATCTACCAAGTAGGATATTGTCTCTCACTATCTACCAAGTAGGATTATGTCTCTCACTATCTACCGAGTAGAATGATGTCTCTCTCTATCTACCAAGTAGGATAATGTCTCTCTCCATCTACCAAGTAGGATGATGTCTCTCTCTGTCTTAATTTACCCTTACAACCTCTACTACCAGCTTGTAGTGTTCCAGATTGACATTATAGGCTGCATCCCAAATGGCACTCTATTCCCTTTATAGTGCACTAGTTTTGACTAGGGCACATAGAGCTCTGGTCAAAAGTTATGCACTACATATGGAACATGGTTCCCTTTGGGACACACGCATAAATATGGCTATTTTCGGAATGTTCATTAAAGCATGAAGGACATCAAAGCACAGAAGCATGTCTCATGGTGCTTAGTTAATTTCAAAAGGATTTCAGCAGTCTGTTTGTCATGTCCGTGTTCTATGTCCTTACTCTGAGGCAGACTGACATACATCTAACAACATCTTATACATCACGAGTGGCAACACGTCTGCTCATGTTCCCGTCAGTGCGCATTGAAGGGCGAGCAAAAGTATTGTCACCATGGCAATCCATCAGACGCACCTGTTACCGCGTTCCCGTTAAACAGAGAGAGTTTAATTGAAAGAGAGGGAGAGAGAGAGTTGAATTGAAAGAGAGGGAGAGAGAGAGTTGAATTGAAAGAGAGGGAGAGAGAGAGAGTTGAATTGAAAGAGAGGGAGAGAGAGAGTTGAATTGAAAGAGAGGGAGAGAGAGAGTTGAATTGAAAGAGAGAGAGAGAGAGAGAGAGCTGTTGAAAAGAAAATCTGCATTTTGTTAGGGGATAACATAGACGGTCGATCTATCTGTAGATTATGTCCTGGCCTATCATAATATAAGAAAGTAGATCCCACCATGTCACATACGTGAGACCTTGTAGATTTAATTTCGCAATTGTTGATTTTCTTTTGAGTGAATTATTTTACATGTATGATAATTTTTTTGTTGAAATCTACACATTTTGTTGCTCAAAAACATAGTTTTTTTTTTACATTCTTGAAAACGAGAGGGTGCATTTTAAGAGATTTCATCCTGATACATTTCAAATAAATAAATATAGTTAATGTATGTGATACGTCCTATAAATTGCTTTGACAACGGTGGCAATAAAGCATTTGTTGAATTGAATTGAGCCCGAGAGAGAGAGAATGAGTGTGTGTGTGAGAGAGAGAGATACACAGATAGATGTTATGCGCGCAAAGAAAGCTTCAAACGCTCATGCTGCCGATGCCCTTGTTATTGTGTGTGTGTGTGTGCGCGCGCGCGCGCGTGTCACTATGTCCTTCCTTTGACTTGGGTATAATACTCCGCCTATAACATGGTTTGACTATTATGCCATTACACATTTATTAACCATCGTTGCGCAAGAAATTACTATTTAGTTGTCTAGACACTATTGGTAAAAAAATGACAGTTTATCTCTTTTCTTACCTTGAAATGATGTAGAAGACTCGATTCTTCAGAACCTTTACAGACAAATCAATTATTTTACGGTGCTCTTACAATTATTTCTCAAAAGCTCTGAAACAAGTGAAGTCTACTCCAAATCAGCAAGTTTCCCCGTTGCCTCACTCCGTCGTTCGCTCTCTACGTTCCGTTCAGTGAAAATGAATGAATGCATGCGTCCTCTTCGTCAACACATTTGCCTAAGGACCGCCTCATGCCAGCGCCGATTGGGGAGCGAGTCTCAAATAATCATTCTGGACGATGTAATTGGATGATCTGCCTTGTCAATCAAAACAGCAAACTCTGCCAGCGCGTAGCGTCTGTAGCCCTGAACTATTTGCGTTACAACACTACGCCTATATAGACATAATATGACATTTGAAATGTCTTTATTCTTTTGGATCTTTTGTGGGTGTAATGTTTACTGTTAATTTGTATTGTTTATTTCACTTTTGTTTATGATCTATTTCACATGCATGGGCAATGTTAACATATATTTCCCATGCCAATAAAGCCCCTTAAATTGAATTGAGAAAGGGTGAGAGAGAGAGAGACAGCAAGAGAGATTGAGAGAGAGAAAGAGAGAGACAGCGAGAGACAGAGAGAGAGGGTGAGAGAGAGACAGCGAGAGAGAGAGAGAGAGAGAGAGAGAGAGAGAGGGTGAGAGAGAGACAGCGAGAGAGAGAGAGAGAGAGAGAGAGAAAGAGCAGGCCTTAATGTTTGTTATTCTGTAACTGCAGGTGGGAAGCACATTTGCATGTAGAGATGTGTTGACCTCTCATCAATAATTACTATCTCCAGGTTTTACACTCATTCAAATTACTGTGTGTGTGTGCGTGTGTGTGTGTTTGTGTGTGCATGTGTGCATGTGTACACACGCCTGTTCCTATGTGTGTACGTTAGGATCAGAGGGCCGTAGTGTAGTGGTGTAGTGGTAATGTATCTGTGTGAGAAAAGGAAAAGGGGAACTTGCGGTGAAGGTTAATCAGGCCCCTGGCTGAGAAATGACCTTCCGTCCAAGGTAAGCATCCGACACGTACACACTCTACTGCACACAGAGACGCTCTACTGCACACAGAGATGCTCTACTGCACACAAAGACGCTCTACTGCACACAGAGATGCTCTACTGCACACAGAGACGCTCTACTGCACACAAAGACGCTCTACTGCACACAGAGATGCTCTACTCCACACAGAGACGCTCTACTCCACACAGAGATGCTCTACTGCACACAAAGACGCTCTACTGCACACAGAGACGCTCTACTGCACACAAAGACGCTCTACTGCACACAGAGATGCTCTACTGCACACAGAGACGCTCTACTGCACACAAAGACGCTCTACTGCACACAGAGATGCTCTACTCCACACAGAGACGCTCTACTCCACACAGAGACGCTCTACTGCACACAAAGACGCTCTACTGCACACAGAGATGCTCTACTGCACACAAAGACGCTCTACTGCACACAGAGATGCTCTACTGCACACAGAGACGGTAAACTCTACTGCAAACAAAGACCCATGAAACTGCACACAGAGATGCTCTACTGCACACAGAGACGCTCACTGCACACAAAGACTTCTGTTTACTGCACACAGAGATGCTCTCTCCACACAGAGACGCATTGTCTTTTCCACACAGAGACGCTCTACTGCACACAAAGACGCTCTACTCCACACAGAGGTTTCTCTTTATTTTTACTACACACACAGAACACACACACACACACAACACACACACACACACGGTGGTTGGAACACAAAACACACAACACACACACACACACAAACACACACACACACACACACACAATGTCCACACTCACACTAGGCTTATTATTGGTAAAGTCTCGTCTTATTATTGGTGTCCTTTTCTCTCCATTTGAAACTACTAAGCCCATGAAACTACTAAACCCATGAAACTGGTAAACCCATGAAATTCTTGATATGGTTATCAAGCTCAGACTCCATGTCATCAGATAAGACCTTCTGTTTCTCTGCTACTCTATCAAAACTTCTCTTTTGCACAGGTACATGTTCATTGTCTTTTTTGTCCATTTACACTATCGGTCAATAATTTTAGAACACCTACTCATTCAAGGGTTTTTCTTTATTTTTACTACTTTCTACATTGTAGAATAATAGTGAAGACATTCAAACTATGAAATAACGGTGGTTGGAACCAAAAACCTCAAATTTGGACTCGTCAGACCAAAATACATATATATCTACCGGTCTAATGTCCATTGCTCATGTTTCTTGGTCCAATCAAGTCTCTTCTTCTCATTGGTGTCCTATAGTAGTGGTTTCTTTGCAGCAATTCGACCCTGAAGGCCTGATTCACACAGTCTCCTCTGAACAGTTGATGTTGAGATGTGTCTGTTATTGAACTATTGAAAGCATTTATTTGTGCTGCAATTTGTGAGGCAGGATAACGCTAATGAACTTATCTTCTGCAGCAGACGTACCTCTGGGTCTTCCTTTCCTGTTGAGGTCCTCATGGGAGCCACTTCCATTATAGTGCTTGATGGTTTTTGTGACTGCACTTGAAGAAACTTTCAAAGATCTTGACATTTTCCGCATTGGCTGACCTTCATGTCTTAAAGTAATGATGGACTGTCATTTATCTTTGCTTATTTGAGCTGTTCTTGCCATAATATGGACTTGGTCTTTTACCAAATAGGACTATCTTCTGTATACCACCCCTAACTTGTCACAACACAACTGACTGGAAAACAGCTTCTATCATAAGGCCATCAGACAGTTAAATAGCCATCACTACCCGGCTTTCACTCAACTCTGCACCTCTGCCCTATATACATAGACTTGAATCACTGGACACTTTATTAATGGAACACTAGTCACTTTAATAATGTTTACATACTGCTCTACTCATCTCATATGTATATACTGTATGTATATATGTATGTATATACTGTATTCTATTGTATTTTAGTCAATGCCACTCTGACATTACTCAATGTAATATTTTATTTTTCTTAATTCAATTCAATTCCATGGTTTTTCTTTTAGATTTGTGTGGATTTTTGTGAATCGTTTTTAGATACTACCAGACTGTTGGAGTTAGGAACACAGGATTTCGTTACACCCACACTAACCTCTGCTAAATATGTGTATGGTCATTTGATTTGATTGGATTTGATTTGGTGAATGAGCTCTGCTGCTCTGGCTCCTTGTAGAATGGCTTGGCGGTCATTGTACCGGAGGACCTTGAAGATCAGCATCCTCGGGTCTGTCTGAAGCATTACTAGTCCCAGGTCCTGAGTAGATGTGATGGGCTCTTTCTATCTCAACCTTGTGAGATATGGGTGGAATCCATTTAGGGATCATTCTCTGTAGGAATTTGATGGGATCGTCAGTCTCGTCTCCTTCTTTTAAAGAAATTAATCATTTGAACGGTCGTCCATTTCAGCCATCTTCAGCTGTGTCTTCTGCAACAAGACAGTCAATGGTTTTCCGTTTGCTTTCAGTTGGTTTTCCGTTTGCTTTCCGTTTGCATATTTTCACCTTGCCACTTTAGTAGACAGATTGTCCATCACTTTCATCCACCTGTCAACGTTGACTGTAAGAGCTTCAACAGCCACCAAATTCTCTCGGTGTTTTCTGTTGAGTGGTTTCACCGCCTCAGCTAACACCAGTTGTAGCATAGCTTCGAGAGAGTTCTGTTGCTTGGCTAACACCTCAGAAATCCCAGCAGCTATTTAAGTGCTGAGGGCTGTCTCGTGACGCTTAACTATAGACAAAGAAGTCGGAGAAGCAACGTTTTTCTTACCTCCTTGAGTAGTCAGCGTTGTTAATCAGTCTTGGGTTCATTTTTAAATAGATCCTTATCAAAATATTGTAATGCAATATGAGAAAGAGGTATTGAGTTTGTAGAGCTCTAGTGACTAGCGACCACAACGCCCGTTGGTCAGGTGACCCTCTCAACCTTAAAGCACTTAGACATTTCACGTTTGGCACAACTTCGATGAACATGGATGAACGTTATAATTCTGACGTCAGACTGTGAGAGCTTGTTGTGCAAATATTCACTAAGGTGTAGGTCTGTGTAGGGAGACAGCTAGGGTTAGATGTTCAGCAGTCTGATGGGCTGGTGGAAGAAGCCGTCTCGGAACCTGATGGCTTACCAGATGGTAACAGAGATACTCTACGCCACATACATCCATAGAGACTCATACACACTTTTCTCCAGTCAAAAATCTTTTCACTGTCTTCTTGCAGTTTTTTGGGGTTTAGTACAATATCCTGCTCTCTCTGTGTCTCTCTCTCTCTCTCTCTCTCTCTCTCTCTCTCCCTCTCTCTGCTGCGTGTGATACGGGCAACCAGCTGTTCCGGATGACTGTGGGATCTCATTCTCCATGGCTGATGTGAGTACCGGTAAGTCTTTTAAAAGGGGTTAATACTCGCAAAGCCACAGGACCAGACGGAATCCCCAGTCATGTCCGCAGAGCATGAGCAGACCATCTGGCAAGGGTCTTCACAGACATATTCAACATCTCCTTGTCCCAGGCTGTAATCCCAACATGTTACAAGCTGACCACCATTGTTGCTATTCCCAATAAATCAAAGGCAACCTGTTTAAATGATTATTGTCTTATAGCACTGTCATGGATAAAAGAGAGCCCCCTCCGTCCCACCAGAGAGGAAGGGGGGGGGAGTAATCCTGTCAAAAGTTTGTTTTGTGATATCATTCAATTATGGACAGTATAACTAAATTACTGTAACTCCACAAATGTATCTGTCCCAGTTATCAGCTTTACATCTAAATGTTCTAAAACGTATATGATTAAACATGAAACTATTTGTGTGAAGATGAAATTTGATTATATCTAACAAGCTAACAAGAGGAGAATTGTTTTTCATGTTAGCTGTTTCTGAGTCAGTGACCACGCCCACATCAGCCCTCCAAGGTGAGTGCATAAAAGGACTGCTAACAAAATTTACATTAGACCAATCAGGCGGACAGTGTTGAGCCGGACGTCACGAATGGTTAGAATCTACCAGGCCAAGTGGCTACACTTTGAAATGGTTAAATACAGACCGACAACAGCGTGATCCTCTGAAACTCAACAGAGAAGAAGAAGACAAGACTAAGACATGCACCGCCTGCAGCTCTGCATGTAACGTAGTCTAGGAAACTCAACCGAAGATGAGAAAAGAAAAGAAGAACACTTCCCTATCAACACTGTGTGGTACGTTTGATGTATTCTGTCTAACGAACACTCAGAGACAAAGAAGCCTCGTACAACTGAGGACAACATTGTGACCTCTGGTGGACAACCAGAGACTTACACAACCAGAGACTTTCTCACTAATTATTCGTAACAGACGGATCGAATGGTTTCAGAGAAGACAGACAAATACATCTAAACGTAAATATATGTTGCATTTCTAAACCCGAAAGAGCCGTTGTTAGGGTGCTGAATATTAATATTTACAGTGAGTGTATTATTCAACTGTGTGTACGACAGTTGAATTTCTTTGTCTATCCTTCTCCCGTTCTTTCTTTCCCCACCCCTTTCATTGTGTAACAAGCCGTCATATCAGGTTAGTCCACTAGGGACTTTTCATGGTGTACAAAGCCATCATATCGGGTTGGTGCACTAGGGACTTTTCATTGATTATGTTAGTAATCAATTCAACCTAATTGTGTGTGCTCATGTATTTCTGTGAGATGATTTAGTTAGTTAGTAAATAAATAATTAAGCCAATTTGTGCATCACTGAATCGTCATTTAGACTAGGGTTCAAGCAGATTTATGAAGTCAACGACATTCAGAATGAGACTGATATGAGGTAATGATTAATCATTTACTTTTATTGATTTAAGAGATATTAATTTATTAAATCGGGAGATAGTAACTCGTTAAATAACTTCTCCCGTGGTGGCCCAAGATTGCTAATGAGTTAATTGTTACATAATTAATTTAATCACGTAATAACTAAACATAGTTAATTGATTTGATAAAATAACAGTCATCACATTAATGGTAGTCACATCATGACAGGACTCACATCTGTCATCCTGAAGTGTCTGGAAACACTGGTCATGGCCCACATAAACTCCATCATCCCAGATATACTGGATCCAATCCAACTTGCATAACGCCCCAATAGATCCATTGACAACACAATCTCAATTGCACTTCATACTGCTCTATCTCACCTCCTTACTGCTCTATCCCACCTCCATACTGCTCTATCCCACCTCCATACTGCTCTATCCCACCTCCATACTGCTCTATCTCACCTCCATACTGCTCTATCCCACCTCCATACTGCTCTATCCCACCTCCATACTGCTCTCTCTCACCTCCATACTGCTCTCTCTCACCTCCATACTGCTCTATCCCACCTCCATACTGCTCTATCTCACCTCCATACTGCTCTATCCCACCTCCATACTGCTCTCTCACCTTCATACTGCTCTATCCCACCTCCATACTGCTCTCTCACCTTCATACTGCTCTATCCCACCTCCATACTGCTCTATCTCACCTTCATACTGCTCTATGCCACCTCCATACTGCTCTATCCCACCTTCATACTGCTCTATCCCACCTCCATACTGCTCTCTCACCTCCATACTGCTCTCTCACCTTCATACTGCTCTATCCCACCTCCATACTGCTCTCTCTCACCTCCATACTGCTCTATCCCACCTCCATACTGCGCTCTCACATCCATACTGCTTTATCCCACCTCCATACTGCTCTCTCACCTTCATACTGCTCTATGCCACCTCCATACTGCTCTCTCTCACCTCCATACTGCTCTCTCTCACCTCCATACTGCTCTATCCCACCTCCATTCTGCTCTATCTCACCAATCTAAAAGCAGATTTATCTAGCTCGGGGTAGACCCTAGGAACCTCAAGAGTTAACCAATCCTGTTAGCGGGTTAGACAACTCAGTTGTCTATACTTTCAACAGCAAAGTTAGACGAGACGGAAGTTTATGAAGTAGATCCCTTGTGAACAAAACGGGAGTAACGTAGATGTCTACGAGTCTTTATCGAAGCCAACCTTGTGATACAGGATGAATCTTAGCTAGACCGAGAAGCCTTGAAATGGAGCTATGATGATTATGATCCCTACTATCCCAGTCCCTTATGAAGTGGCAGCATAAGAGATGATGGAATATTTCCTGATAATAATTTTAAATTTAAAAAAGGTGTTATTGAGCGAACAATGACGGGCGCTGCGGACTTAAGCAGCCCGGGATCCAATTGGTCGGCTCCTTTTGGATTTCATGTTGCTAGCAAAGCATCCTGGACTTTTTCTGTCCATATATACTAAAAGAAAAGTTTTGACTATAATTTCTCTGATCATTGATCAAGTTTCCGCCTATCAGCATCCAGCCTTATATCACTGTGAATAGGCTTAGAAGTGATTTAAAAGAGATGGTGATTAAATGCATCAATGATGGCATTTCCCCCCGTAATGAGGCCAGTGTCTGAATCAATTTGTTGTGGCAGAGACGAGGAAGGAGAACCCTTCAGGGATTTGACAGTTTCCCAGAATTTAGCCGGGTTCCCATTTTACAATCCAAAAGAGATGTTACATAATAATCAGATTGAGCTTTTTCTCATTTGTCTTACACAATGATTCCTCAGTTGCTTAAAAGCTTGCCAGTCCGGGGCCTAATTCTGTCTTCCTGACCTTGACCCAAGCATCATCTCTTTTATGAATGGCTTCTGATAATTCTGGAGTATCCCAGGTTTTCAATTAAACTATTTTTTTGAAAGGTGCATGATTATCCACAATAGTATTGATAACATCTGATAAATGTTAAGAGCTCTCCCCGGGCCGCGGGAGAGTGAAAAAAAAAATAGATACACAATGTTCAACCCAGTGTCCAAAATCTGTGTCTCTATCTCTGCTGAAAGGACAAACAACCCCAAACGCATATCAAAAGCACCTTGGTTCAAGAAGAGATGCTGTACTCACCTTGACTGGCCAGCGAAATGTCCAGATGTGAATCATAACCATAACGATAATAACATAAGGCAGAAAGAGCAGTTGGGCGCAGAACAACACTCAAACATTTAATAATTACAGCAGCCAAGTTTCCAGTAGAAAGGTGCAGCTCATTGATGGCTACAAGAAGCATTTATTTGCACTTAGCTTGGCCAAAGGCGGTATTAGCTTCAGTGTGCCAATAAAAAAAAAATCCATGTAATTTGTCTTTATTTTCTAAATTAAAATTGCAAATTTAAGTTAGATTTTTTTTTATTGTGTATTGATGAAAATGATTGAACAAGGCGTGAACTTGAACTCATTCTAAAAGAAATAGGGAATTATTTCCAGTTCTCTCTCTCTCTCTCTTTCTCTCTCTCTCTCTCTCTCAGCAGCGGTGAGTGTGGAACATCACTGGGAAGCCAGATTACAACCTATGTGTTGGGATAATTCAAAATCAAATCAAATCAAATGTTTCTTGTCACATGCGCCTAATACAACAGGTACTACAAACCTGACAATGAAATGCCCTCTTACATTAGCCAACAACGCAGTTTTAAGAAAATACAACAAATAAAAAGTAAGAGGTAAGAATAACAAATAATTAAAGAGCAGCAGTAAATAACAATAGAGGTATATACAGGCTATATACAGTGTGTTACGGTACAGAGTCAATGTGGAGGCTATATACAGGGTGTTACGGTACAGAGTCAATGTGGAGGCTATATACAGTGTGTTACGGTACAGAGTCAATGTGGAGGCTATATACAGGGTGTTACGGTACAGAGTCAATGTGGAGGCTATATACAGGGTGTTACGGTACAGAGTCAATGTGGAGGCTATATACAGGGTGTTACGGTACAGAGTCAATGTGGAGGCTATATACAGGGTGTTACGGTACAGAGTCAATGTGGAGGCTATATACAGGGTGTTACGGTACAGAGTCAATGTGGAGGCTATATACAGTGTGTTACGGTACAGAGTCAATGTGGAGGCTATATACAGGGTGTTACGGTACAGAGTCAATGTGGAGGCTATATACATGGTGTTACGGTACAGAGTCAATGTGGAGGCTATATACAGGGTGTTACGGTACAGAGTCAATGTGGAGGCTATATACAGGGTGTTATGGTACAGAGTCAATGTGGAGGCTATATACAGGGTATTATGGTACAGAGTCAATGTGGAGGCTATATACAGGGTATTATGGTACAGAGTCAATGTGGAGGCTATATACAGGGTATTACGGTACAGAGTCAATGTAGAGGCTATATACAGGGTATTATGGTACAGAGTCAATGTGGAGGCTATATACAGGGGTTACCGGTACAGAGTCAATGTGGAGGCTATATACAGGGTGTTACGGTACAGAGTCAATGTGGAGGCTATATACAGTGTGTTACGGTACAGAGTCAATGTGGAGGCTATATACAGGGTGTTACGGTACAGAGTCAATGTGGAGGCTATATACATGGTGTTACGGTACAGAGTCAATGTGGAGGCTATATACAGGGTGTTACGGTACAGAGTCAATGTGGAGGCTATATACAGGGTGTTATGGTACAGAGTCAATGTGGAGGCTATATACAGGGTATTACGGTACAGAGTCAATGTGGAGACTATATACAGGGTGTTATGGTACAGAGTCTATGTGGAGGCTATATACAGGGTGTTACGGTACAGAGTCAATGTGGAGGCTATATACAGGGTATTACGGTACAGAGTCAATGTGGAGGCTATATACAGGGTATTACGGTACAGAGTCAATGTGGAGGCTATATACAGGGTATTACGGTACAGAGTCAATGTGGAGGCTATATACAGGGTATTACGGTACAGAGTCAATGTGGAGGCTATATACAGGGTATTACGGTACAGAGTCAATGTGGAGGCTATATAGAGGGTGTTACGGTACAGAGTCAATGTGGAGGCTGTATACAGGGTGTTACGGTACAGAGTCAATGTGGAGGCTATATACAGGGTGTTACGGTACAGAGTCAATGTGGAGGCTATATACAGGGTGTTACGGTACAGAGTCAATGTGGAGGCTATATACAGGGTGTTACGGTACAGAGTCAATGTGGAGTCTATATACAGGGTGTTACGGTACAGAGTCAATGTGGAGGCTATATACAGGGGTACCGGTACAGAGTCAATGTGGAGACTATATACAGGGTGTTACGGTACAGAGTCAATGTGGAGGCTATATACAGGGGGTACCGGTACAGAGTCAATGTGGAGGCTATATACAGTGTGTTACGGTACAGAGTCAATGTGGAGGCTATATACAGTGTGTTACGGTACAGAGTCAATGTGGAGGCTATATACAGGGGGTACCGGTACAGAGTCAATGTGGAGGCTATATACAGTGTGTTACGGTACAGAGTCAATGTGGAGGCTATATACAGGGTGTTACGGTACAGAGTCAATGTGGAGGCTATATACAGGGTGTTACGGTACAGAGTCAATGTGGAGGCTATATACAGGGTGTTACGGTACAGAGTCAATGTGGAGGCTATATACAGGGTATTACGGTACAGAGTCAATGTGGAGGCTATATACAGGGTGTTACGGTACAGAGTCAATGTGGAGGCTATATACAGGGTATTACGGTACAGAGTCAATGTGGAGGCTATATACAGGGTGTTACGGTACAGAGTCAATGTGGAGGCTATATACAGGGTGTTACGGTACAGAGTCAATGTGGAGGCTATATACAGGGTATTACGGTACAGAGTCAATGTGGAGGCTATATACAGGGTGTTACGGTACAGAGTCAATGTGGAGGCTATATACAGGGTGTTACGGTACAGAGTCAATGTGGAGGCTATATACAGGGTGTTACGGTACAGAGTCAATGTGGAGTCTATATACAGGGTGTTACGGTACAGAGTCAATGTGGAGGCTATATACAGGGGTACCGGTACAGAGTCAATGTGGAGGCTATATACAGTGTGTTACGGTACAGAGTCAATGTGGAGGCTATATACAGTGTGTTACGGTACAGAGTCAATGTGGAGGCTATATACAGGGTGTTACGGTACAGAGTCAATGTGGAGGCTATATACAGGGTGTTACGGTACAGAGTCAATGTGGAGGCTATATACAGGGTGTTACGGTACAGAGTCAATGTGGAGTCTATATACAGGGTGTTACGGTACAGAGTCAATGTGGAGGCTATATACAGGGGTACCGGTACAGAGTCAATGTGGAGGCTATATACAGTGTGTTACGGTACAGAGTCAATGTGGAGGCTATATACAGTGTGTTACGGTACAGAGTCAATGTGGAGGCTATATACAGGGGTACCGGTACAGAGTCAATGTGGAGGCTATATACAGTGTGTTACGGTACAGAGTCAATGTGGAGGCTATATACAGGGTGTTACGGTACAGAGTCAATGTGGAGGCTATATACAGGGTGTTACGGTACAGAGTCAATGTGGAGGCTATATACAGGGTGTTACGGTACAGAGTCAATGTGGAGGCTATATACAGGGTATTACGGTACAGAGTCAATGTGGAGGCTATATACAGGGTGTTACGGTACAGAGTCAATGTGGAGGCTATATACAGGGTGTTACAGTACAGAGTCAATGTGGAGGCTATATACAGTGTGTTACGGTACAGAGTCAATGTGGAGGCTATATACAGTGTGTTACGGTACAGAGTCAATGTTCCGGTCACAACTTGCAGGCTTGTTTTCGAGTTGCTGTGCGTTTTGTTGCCAACCTGTTTTGCTACCTGACAACTTTACGGTTTTCACTTTTTAATTACCGTTCATATATTTATTTATTTTTTCCTCAACTTTTTCAACTTTTTCACTCCGGACGCTTTATCTGGACACGATTCGTCAGGACCTCCAACAGCCGAAGCTAAGTAGTAACATTAACATGATGCCTTCTAATTGCAGCCGCTGTACTCGCCTTACGGCGAGGATAGCTGTGCTGCAAGCCCAGCTTCAGACGCAATCGTTAGGCAAGGGTAATTTCAGTGTAGGAAAGGATGAAACAGCGTCTGTGCCACCAGTAAGTACAGATAGTAGTATAAATCCCTGACACAGTCCCCGCAGCCGGACAACTTTCTCACGGTTTCTGGAAGGAAATGCTGTAGGAACGCTCAACCGGTGTCGCTCATTCAGCCGACAGAAACTTTCAACCGGTTTTCCCCATTAAGCAGCGGGTCGGAGTCAGAGGCCGATTCTTCTCTGGTCTCTACTCCTCCCGTTACGGGGTCTGAGACGCTGAAGCTTCCCACCATTAGCTCTGACAAATTGAAAACTCTAGTCATTGGCGACTCCATTACCCGCAGCATTAGACTTAAAGCGAATCATCCAGCGATCATACACTGTTTACCCGGGGGCAGGGCTACCGACGTTAAGGCTAATCTGAAGATGGTGCTGGCTAAAGCTAAAACTGGCGAGTGTAGAGAGTATAGAGATATTGTTATCCACGTCGGCACCAACGATGTTAGGATGAAACAGTCAGAGATCACCAAGCGCAACATAGCTTCTGCGTGCATATCAGCTAGAAAGATGTGTCGGCATCGAGTAATTGTCTCTGGCCCCCTCCCAGTTAGGGGGAGTGATGAGCTCTACAGCAGAGTCTCACAACTCAATCGCTGGTTGAAAACTGTTTTCTGCCCCTCCCAAAAGATAGAATTTGTAGATAATTGGCCCTCTTTCTGGGACTCACCCACAAACAGGACCAAGCCTGACCTGCTGAGGAGTGACGGACTCCATCCTAGCTGGAGGGGTGCTCTCATCTTATCTACCAACATAGACAGGGCTCTAACTCCTCTAGCTCCACAATGAAATAGGGTGCAGGCCAGGCAGCAGGCTGTTAGCCAGCCTGCCAGCATAGTGGAGTCTGCCACTAGCACAGTCAGTGTAGTCAGCTCAGCTATCACCATTGAGACCGTGTCTGTGCCTCGACCTAGGTTGGGCAAAACTAAACATGGCGGTGTTCGCCTTAGCAATCTCACTAGGATAAAGACCACCTCCATTCCTGTCATTACTGAAAGAGATCATGATACCTCACATCTCAAAATAGGGCTACTTAATGTTAGATCCCTTACTTCAAAGGCAATTATAGTCAATGAACTAATCACTGATCATAATCTTGATGTGATTGGCCTGACTGAAACATGGCTTAAGCCTGATGAATTTACTGTTTTAAATGAGGCCTCACCTCCTGGCTACACTAGTGACCATATCCCCGTGCATCCCGCAAAGGCGGAGGGGTTGCTAACATTTACGATAGCAAATTTCAATTTACAAAAAAAAAAAATGACGTTTTCGTCTTTTGAGCTTCTAGTCATGAAATCTATGCAGCCTACTCAATCACTTTTTATAGCTACTGTTTACAGGCCTCCTGGGCCATATACAGCGTTTCTCACTGAGTTCCCTGAATTCCTATCGGACCTTGTAGTCATAGCAGATAATATTCTAATCTTTGGTGACTTTAATATTCACATGGAAAAGTCCACAGACCCACTCCAAAAGGCTTTCGGAGCCATCATCGACTCAGTGGGTTTTGTCCAACATGTCTCTGGACCCACTCACTGTCACAGTCATACGCTGGACCTAGTTTTGTCCCATGGAATAAATGTGGTGGATCTTAATGTTTTTCCTCATAATCCTGGACTATCGGACCACCATTTTATTACGTTTGCAATTGCAACAAATAATCTGCTCAGACCCCAACCAAGGAACATCAAAAGTCGTGCTATAAATTCACAGACAACACAAAGATTCCTTGATGCCCTTCCAGACTCCCTCTGCCTACCCAAGGACGCCAGAGGACAAAAATCAGTTAACCACCTAACTGAGGATCTCAATTTAACCTTGCGCAATACCCTAGATGCAGTTGCACCCCTAAAAACTAAAAAAATTCTCATAAGAAACTAGCTCCCTGGTACACAGAAAATACCCGAGCTCTGAAGCAAGCTTCCAGAAAATTGGAACGGAAATGGCGCCACACCAAACTGGAAGTCTTCCGACTAGCTTGGAAAGACAGTACCGTGCAGTACCGAAGAGCCCTTACTGCTGCTCGATCATCCTATTTTTCTAACTTAATTGAGGAAAATAAGAACAATCCGAAATTCCTTTTTGATACTGTCGCAAAGCTAACTAAAAAGCAGCATTCCCCAAGAGAGGATGACTTTCACTTTAGCAGTGATAAATTCATGAACTTCTTTGAGGAAAAGATTATGATTATTAGAAAGCAAATTACGGACTCTTCTTTAAACCTGCGTATTCCTCCAAACCTCAGTTGTCCTGAGTCTGCACAACTCTGCCAGGACCTAGGATCAAGAGAGACGCTCAAGTGTTTTAGTACTATATCTCTTGACACAATGATGAAAATAATCATGGCCTCTAAACCTTCAAGCTGCATACTGGACCCTATTCCAACTAAACTACTGAAAGAGCTGCTTCCTGTGCTTGGCCCTCCTATGTTGAACATAATAAACGGCTCTCTATCCACTGGATGTGTACCAAACTCACTAAAAGTGGCAGTAATAAAGCCTCTCTTGAAAAAGCCAAACCTTGACCCAGAAAATATAAAAAACTATCGGCCTATATCGAATCTTCCATTCCTCTCAAAAATTTTAGAGAAGGCTGTTGCTCAGCAACTCACTGCCTTCCTGAAGACAAACAATGTATACGAAATGCTTCAGTCTGGTTTTAGACCCCATCATAGCACTGAGACGGCACTTGTGAAGGTGGTAAATGACATTTTAATGGCATCGGACCGAGGCTCTGCATCTGTCCTCGTGCTCCTAGACCTTAGTGCCGCTTTTGATACCATCGATCACCACATTCTTTTGGAGAGATTGGAAACCCAAATTGGTCTACACGGACAAGTTCTGGCCTGGTTTAGATCTTATCTGTCGGAAAGATATCAGTTTGTCTCTGTGAATGGTTTGTCCTCTGACAAATCAACTGTAAATTTCGGTGTTCCTCAAGGTTCCGTTTTAGGACCACTATTGTTCTCACTATATATTTTACCTCTTGGGGATGTTATTCGAAAACATAATGTAAACTTTCACTGCTATGCGGATGACACACAGCTGTACATTTCAATGAAACATGGTGAAGCCCCAAAATTGCCCTCGCTAGAAGCATGTGTTTCAGACATAAGGAAGTGGATGGCTGCAAACTTTCTACTATTAAACTCGGACAAAACAGAGATGCTTGTTCTAGGTCCCAAGAAACAAAGAGATATTCTGTTGAATCTGACAATTAATCTTAATGGTTGTACAGTCGTCTCAAATAAAACTGTGAAGGACCTCGGCGTTACTCTGGACCCTGATCTCTCTTTTGAAGAACATATCAAGACCATTTCAAGGACATCTTTTTTCCATCTACGTAACATTGCAAAAATCAGAAACTTTCTGTCCAAAAATGATGCAGAAAAATTAATCCATGCTTTTGTCACTTCTAGGTTAGACTACTGCAATGCTCTATTTTCCGGCTACCCGGATAAAGCACTAAATAAACTTCAGTTAGTGCTAAATACGGCTGCTAGAATCCTGACTAGAACCAAAAAATTTGATCATATTACTCCAGTGCTAGCCTCTCTACACTGGCTTCCTGTCAAAGCAAGGGCTGATTTCAAGGTTTTACTGCTAACCTACAAAGCATTACATGGGCTTGCTCCTACCTATCTCTCTGATTTGGTCCTGCCGTACATACCTACACGTACGCTACGGTCACAAGACGCAGGCCTCCTAATTGTCCCTAGAATTTCTAAGCAAACAGCTGGAGGCAGGGCTTTCTCCTATAGAGCTCCATTTTTATGGAACGGTCTGCCTACCCATGTCAGAGACGCAAACTCGGTCTCAACCTTTAAGTCTTTACTGAAGACTCATCTCTTCAGTGGGTCATATGATTGAGTGTAGTCTGGCCCAGGAGTGGGAAGGTGAACGGAAAGGCTCTGGAGCAACGAACCGCCCTTGCTGTCTCTGCCTGGCCGGTTCCCCTCTTTCCACTGGGATTCTCTGCCTCTAACCCTATTACAGGGGCTGGGTCACTGGCTTACTGGGGCTCTCTCATGCCGTCCCTGGAGGGGGTGCGTCACCTGAGTGGGTTGATTCACTGTTGTGGTCATCCTGTCTGGGTTGGCGCCCCCCTTGGGTTGTGCCGTGGCGGAGATCTTTGTGGGCTATACTCAGCCTTGTCTCAGGATGGTAAGTTGGTGGTTGAAGATATCCCTCTAGTGGTGTGGGGGCTGTGCTTTGGCAAAGTGGGTGGGGTTATATCCTTCCTGTTTGGCCCTGTCCGGGGTGACCTCGGATGGGGCCACAGTGTCTCCTGATCCCTCCTGTCTCAGCCTCCAGTATTTATGCTGCAGTAGTTTATGTGTCGGGGGCTGGGGTCAGTTTGTTATATCTGGAGTACTTCTCCTGTCCTATTCGGTGTCCTGTGTGAATCTAAGTGTGCGTTCTCTAATTCTCTCCTTCTCTCTTTCTTTCTCTCTCTCGGAGGACCTGAGCCCTAGGACCTGAGCTCCAGGACTACCTGACATGATGACTCCTTGCTGTCCCCAGTCCACCTGGCCATGCTGCTGTTCCAGTTTCATCTGACCTGAGCCCTAGGACCATGCCCCAGGACTACCTGACATGATGACTCCTTGCTGTCCCCAGTCCACCTGGCCATGCTGCTGCTCCATTTCAACTTCCACCTGACTGTGCTGCTGCTCCAGTTTCAACTGTTCTGCCTTATTATTAATCGACCATGCTGGTCATTTATGAAACATTTGAACATCTTGGCCATGTTCTGTTATAATCTCCACCCGGCACAGCCAGAAGAGGACTGGCCACCCCACATAGCCTGGTTCCTCTCTAGGTTTCTTCCTAGGTTTTGGCCTTTCTAGGGAGTTTTTCCTAGCCACCGTGCTTCTACACCTGCATTGCTTGCTGTTTGGGGTTTTAGGCTGGGTTTCTGTACAGCACTTTGAGATATCAGCTGATGTACGAAGGGCTATATAAATAAATTTGATTTGATTTGATTTGAGACTATATACAGGGGGTACCGGTACAGAGTCAATGTGGAGGCTATATACAGGGTGTTACGGTACAGAGTCAATGTGGAGACTATATACAGGGGGTACCGGTACAGAGTCAATGTGGAGGCTATATACAGGGGTACGGTACAGAGTCAATGTGGAGGCTATATACAGGGGTACTGGTACAGAGTCAATGTGGAGGCTATATACAGGGGGTACCGGTACAGAGTCAATGTGGAGGCTATATACAGGGTATTACGGTACAGAGTCAATGTGGAGGCTATATACAGGGTGTTACAGTACAGAGTCAATGTGGAGGCTATATACAGGGTATTACGGTACAGAGTCAATGTGGAGGCTATATACAGGGTGTTACGGTACAGAGTCAATGTGGAGGCTATATACAGGGTGTTACGGTACAGAGTCAATGTGGAGGCTATATACAGGGTGTTACGGTACAGAGTCAAAGTGGAGGCTATATACAGGGTGTTACGGTACAGAGTCAATGTGGAGGCTATATACAGGGTATTACGGTACAGAGTCAATGTGGAGGCTATATACAGGGGTACCGGTACAGAGTCAATGTGGAGGCTATATACAGGGGGTACAGAGTCAATGTGGAGGGTATATACAGGGGTACCCGTACAGATTCAATGTGGAGGCTATATACAGGGGTACCTGTACAGAGTCAATGTGGAGGCTATATACAGGGTGTTACGGTACAGAGTCAATGTGGAGGCTATATACAGGGGTACCGGTACAGAGTCAATCTGGAGGCTATATACAGGGGGTACCGGCACCGAGTCAATATGGAGGCTATATACAGGAGGTACCGGTACAGAGTCAATGTGGAGGCTATATACAGGGGTACCGATACAGAGTCAATGTGGAGGCTATATACAGGGGGTACCGGTACAGAGTCAATGTGGAGGCTATATACAGGGTGTTACGGTACAGAGTCAATGTGGAGGCTATATACAGGGTGTTACGGTACAGAGTCAATGTGGAGGCTATGTACAGGGGTACCGGTACAGAGTCAATGTGGAGGCTATATACAGGGGTACCTGTACAGAGTCAATGTGGAGGCTATATACAGGGTGTTACGGTACAGAGTCAATGTGGAGGCTATATACAGGGGGTACAGAGTCAATGTGGAGGCTATATACAGGGGGTACCGTTACAGAGTCAATGTGGAGGCTATATACAGGGGTACCTGTACAGAGTCAATGTGGAGGCTATATACAGGGGGTACAGAGTCAATGTGGAGGCTATATACAGGGTGTTACGGTACAGAGTCAATGTGGAGGCTATATACAGGGTGTTACGGTACAGAGTCAATGTGGAGGCTATATACAGGGGTACCGGTACAGAGTCAATGTGGAGGCTATATACAGGGGGTACCGGTACAGAGTCAATGTGGAGGCTATATACAGGGGTACCGGCACCGAGTCAATATGGAGGCTATATACAGGAGGTACCGGTACAGAGTCAATGTGGAGGCTATATACAGGGGTACCGATACAGAGTCAATGTGGAGGCTATATACAGGGGTACCGGTACAGAGTCAATGTGGAGGCTATATACAGGGTGTTACGGTACAGAGTCAATGTGGAGGCTAATGTGGAGACCATATACAGGGTGTTACGGTACAGAGTCAATGTGGAGGCTATATACAGGGTGTTACGGTACAGAGTCAATGTGGAGGCTATATACAGGGTGTTATGGTACAGAGTCAATGTGGAGACTATATACAGGGTATTACGGTACAGAGTCAATGTGGAGGCTATATACAGGGTGTTACGGTACAGAGTCAATGTGGAGGCTATATACAGGGTGTTACGGTACAGAGTCAAAGTGGAGGCTATATACAGGGTGTTACGGTACAGAGTCAATGTGGAGGCTATATACAGGGTATTACGGTACAGAGTCAATGTGGAGGCTATATACAGGGGGGTACCGGTACAGAGTCAATGTGGAGGCTATATACAGGGGGTACAGAGTCAATGTGGAGGGTATATACAGGGGGTACCTGTACAGATTCAATGTGGAGGCTATATACAGGGGGTACCTGTACAGAGTCAATGTGGAGGCTATATACAGGGTGTTACGGTACAGAGTCAATGTGGAGGCTATATACAGGGGTACCGGTACAGAGTCAATGTGGAGGCTATATACAGGGGGTACAGAGTCAATGTGGAGGCTATGTACAGGGGGTACCGGTACAGAGTCAATGTGGAGGCTATATACAGGGTGTTACGGTACAGAGTCAATGTGGAGGCTATATACAGGGTGTTACGGTACAGAGTCAATGTGGAGGCTATATACAGGGGGGTACCGTTACAGAGTCAATGTGGAGGCTATATACAGGGTGTTACGGTACAGAGTCAATGTGGAGCTATATACAGGGTGTTACGGTACAGATTCAATGTGGAGGCTATATACAGGGTGTTACGGTACAGAGTCAATGTGGAGGCTATATACAGGGGTACCGGTACAGAGTCAATGTGGAGGCTATATACAGGGGTACCGGTACAGAGTCAATGTGGAGGCTATATACAGGGGTACCGGCACAGAGTCAATATGGAGGCTATATACAGGAGGTACCGGTACAGAGTCAATGTGGAGGCTATATACAGGGGTACCGATACAGAGTCAATGTGGAGGCTATATACAGGGGGTACCGGTACAGAGTCAATGTGGAGGCTATATACAGGGTATATACAGGGGCGTCAATGTACGGTACAGAGTCAATGTGGAGGCTATATACAGGGTGTTACGGTACAGAGTCAATGTGGAGGCTATATACAGGGTGTTACGGTACAGAGTCAATGTGGAGGATATATACAGGGTATTACGGTACAGAGTCAATGTGGAGAATATATACAGGGTGTTACGGTACAGAGTCAATGTGGAGACGATATACTGGGGTACCGGTACAGAGTCAATGTGGAGGCTATATACAGGGTGTTACGGTACAGAGTCAATGTGGAGACGATATACTGGGGTACCGGTACAGAGTCAATGTGGAGGATATATACAGGGTGTTACGGTACAGAGTCAATGTGGAGATGATATACTGGGGTACCGGTACAGAGTCAATGTGGAGGCTATATACAGGGGTACCGGTACAGAGTCAATGTGGAGGCTATATACAGGGTATTACGGTACAGAGTCAATGTGGAGGCTATATACAGGGTGTTACGGTACAGAGTCAATGTGGAGGCTATATACAGGGTGTTACGGTACAGAGTCAATGTGGAGGCTATATACAGGGTGTTACGGTACAGAGTCAAAGTGGAGGCTATATACAGGGTGTTACGGTACAGAGTCAATGTGGAGGCTATATACAGGGTATTACGGTACAGAGTCAATGTGGAGGCTATATACAGGGGTACCGGTACAGAGTCAATGTGGAGGCTATATACAGGGGGTACAGAGTCAATGTGGAGGGTATATACAGGGGTACCCGTACAGATTCAATGTGGAGGCTATATACAGGGGTACCTGTACAGAGTCAATGTGGAGGCTATATACAGGGTGTTACGGTACAGAGTCAATGTGGAGGCTATATACAGGGGGTACCGGTACAGAGTCAATGTGGAGGCTATATACAGGGGGTACAGAGTCAATGTGGAGGCTATGTACAGGGGGTACCGGTACAGAGTCAATGTGGAGGCTATATACAGGGGTACCTGTACAGAGTCAATGTGGAGGCTATATACAGGGTGTTACGGTACAGAGTCAATGTGGAGGCTATATACAGGGTGTTACGGTACAGAGTCAATGTGGAGGCTATATACAGGGGGTACCGTTACAGAGTCAATGTGGAGGCTATATACAGGGGTACCTGTACAGAGTCAATGTGGAGGCTATATACAGGGGGGGGTACAGAGTCAATGTGGAGGCTATATACAGGGTGTTACGGTACAGAGTCAATGTGGAGGCTATATACAGGGGGTACCGGTACAGAGTCAATGTGGAGGCTATATACAGGGGTACCGGTACAGAGTCAATGTGGAGGCTATATACAGGGGGTACCGGCACAGAGTCAATATGGAGGCTATATACAGGAGGTACCGGTACAGAGTCAATGTGGAGGCTATATACAGGGGTACCGGTACAGAGTCAATGTGGAGGCTATATACAGAGGGGGTACCGGTACAGAGTCAATGTGGAGGCTATATACAGGGGGTACAGAGTCAATGTGGAGGGTATATACAGGGGTACCCGTACAGATTCAATGTGGAGGCTATATACAGGGGGTACCTGTACAGAGTCAATGTGGAGGCTATATACAGGGTGTTACGGTACAGAGTCAATGTGGAGGCTATATACAGGGGGTACCGGTACAGAGTCAATGTGGAGGCTATATACAGGGGGGGTACAGAGTCAATGTGGAGGCTATGTACATGTGGGGGTACCGGTACAGAGTCAATGTGGAGGCTATATACAGGGGGTACCTGTACAGAGTCAATGTGGAGGCTATATACAGGGTGTTACGGTACAGAGTCAATGTGGAGGCTATATACAGGGTGTTACGGTACAGAGTCAATGTGGAGGCTATATACAGGGGGTACCGTTACAGAGTCAATGTGGAGGCTATATACAGGGGTACCTGTACAGAGTCAATGTGGAGGCTATATACAGGGGTACAGAGTCAATGTGGAGGCTATATACAGGGTGTTACGGTACAGAGTCAATGTGGAGGCTATATACAGGGTGTTACGGTACAGAGTCAATGTGGAGGCTATATACAGGGGGTACCGGTACAGAGTCAATGTGGAGGCTATATACAGGGGGTACCGGTACAGAGTCAATGTGGAGGCTATATACAGGGGGTACCGGCACCGAGTCAATATGGAGGCTATATACAGGAGGTACCGGTACAGAGTCAATGTGGAGGCTATATACAGGGGGTACCGATACAGAGTCAATGTGGAGGCTATATACAGGGGGTACCGGTACAGAGTCAATGTGGAGGCTATATACAGGGGTACCCGTACAGAGTCAATGTAGAGGCTATATACAGGGTGTTACGTTACAGAGTCAATTGCGTTGTTAAGAACCAGACACCATTACACACAGGGACCTTAATGGACTGGAAAAGAACCAGACACCATTACACACAGGGACGTTAATGGACTGGAAAAGAACCAGACACCATTACACACAGGGACCTTAATGGACTGGAAAAGAACCAGACACCATTACACACAGCGACCTTAATGGACTGGAGAAGAACCAGACACCATTACACACAGGGACCTTAATGAACTGGAAAAGAACCAGACACCATTACACACAGGGACCTTAATGGACTGGAGAAGAACCAGACACCATTACACACAGGGAACTTAATGGACTGGAGAAGAACCAGACACCATTACACACAGTTGTAGTAATCATTACCGATATCCACTACACCTTCAAAATAGCGGATTCGGCTATTTCAGCCATATCTGTTGCTGACAAGTGTACAAATTCTAGCACACAGTCATGCAATCTCCATAGACAAACATTGGCAGTAGAATGGCCGGTGCTGAAGAGCTCACTAACAAGTCAGTTCATCAAAATTCTGCCCTTCTAGAGTCAAATGTAAGTGCTGTTATTGTGAAGTAGAAACATCTAGGAGAAACATCAGTTCAGCTGCGAAGCGTTAGGCCACACAACCTCACAGAACGGGACTGCCGAGTGCTGAAGCTCGTAAAAATGTCCTCGGTTGCAACACTCACTACCGAGTTCTAAACAGCCTCTGGAAGCCACGTAAGCACAATAACTGTTAGTCGGGAGCTGCATGAAATGGGTTTCCGTGGCCGAGCAGCCGCACACAAGCCTAAGATTACCAATGCCGAGCGTCGGCTGGAGTGATGTAAAGCTTGCTACCACTGGTCTCTGGAGCAGTGGAAACACATTCTCTGGAGTGATGTAAAGCTCGCTACCACTGGTCTCTGGAGCAGTGGAAACACATTCTCTGGAGTGATGTAAAGCCCCCTACCACTGGTCTCTGGAGCAGTGGAAACACATTCTCTGGAGTGATGTAAAGCTCGCTACCACTGGTCTCTGGAGCAGTGGAAACACATTCTCTGGAGTGATGTAAAGCTCGCTACCACTGGTCTCTGGAGCAGTGGAAACACATTCTCTGGAGTGATGTAAAGCTCCCTACCACTGGTCTAAGGAGCAGTGGAAACACATTCTCTGGAGTGATGTAAAGCTCGCTACCACTGGACTCTGGAGCAGTGGAAACACATTCTCTGGAGTGATGTAAAGCTCCCTACCACTGGTCTAAGGAGCAGTGGAAACACATTCTCTGGAGTGATGTAAAGCTCGCTACCACTGGACTGATCTGATTTGGAGAGAGAGAGATATGCGGTGGGATAAGAATAGACCAGGGAAGGAAGCCACATGAGACTATTGAGATGTGCCCTTAGGGTAATGACAGAAGGAGGTATGTTAGCAGTCTTAGAGACATCCTCAGAAAAAAACAGGGTGACTACCTATTTATAGGAAGGTCCACACACTGTTTTTACATTTTACATCATCAATGTCAGCCGTAACCAAAACTTTACAGAGGCGACCATTATTGGTCGATCACAATGTGTGCATACCCCCAACGAAGAATGGAACACATTGGAATGAACCAATAATTTGTTGTTTTGTTCCATTTAGTTCATGTTTATGTTTGAGTAGGAGGTTGCACTGTTGTTCATAATGATGTCATCTTTCTGAGTCCACCTTTACCACCTTTTATCGCTGAAATTGTTTAAAGTTATTAGTGGTATTAGGGTAAATGTCTCTCCCTGACCGCTCCTTGAAAGGGTCACGGATTGGCATTTTCTCGACTGATCAGAGAGATGATGAGTCAAACTATGGGTGGAAGTTGCCCTTAAACCGTCCAGTGTAGTCAAAACAAATATTTTCTATATATTTCCACACTATGAGCTTGGAAAAAATACTGTGACGTTGTGAAAATTATGATTAATGCCCTTTTAGTGTAAGTGCTGTTTGAAAAGCCTGAATTTCAGCCTGTTTTGGTGGGATGGAGTTATGACCTGTGTGGTGACATCACCAGGTGCTAAATTAGTTAAGATAGACCAATAAGAGAGTTCCAAACCTCTCTGCCAATAAGAGCTAGTTTTCCGTTGTCCCCGCCCCACTCAGACCACTCCCAGACAGTCCTAGAAAAATGATTACTTGAGAAATGTCTCATTGCTAAGAAGCTATTTTTGTTTAATTTTGACGATTTGAATTGAAAACAATCACGGTAAGGTATTGTTACCCAGAAAGTGATATTGAGATAAAAATGGCTGCATTGTTGGTATTGGTGTATGTATCTATTGCCAGATAAGCCTAAATTCTTTAGCTATTTTATATTGTCAAATCAAATCATTGGACTTTTAAGCACAGAACTAGGATCAGCTGACATTTGCCAGTAGTAACATGAATCATTCAGGGAGAGAATTATACAACTGACCAGAGATCAGCGTTTGTTGTCCTTCTTTATGAGGACTAATATCCCTGTCTCTGTCTCTCCTCCACCACCCACACGCAAGCGAATGCAGGCACGCACACACTCTCCCCTGACCCCTCTCCCTGCTAGACTAATGTCCCAGACGGATAGATGATGTGCCACTCGGTGCATTGTCTCTCTTAATCACAGGGAGGGAGATGGGGGAGAAGAGAGGGGAGAGGGGGTGGGGGAACCGGGAAGGGGGATGTGAAAAGGGGAAGATATGACAGGGTAAGACGGGTGAGGAATGGAGGCTGATCAACCATGACGATCACCTGAAATCGTAGAATGAATCCATCTCATTACCAATTAAGAGAGAGAGAAAGAGAGAGAGAGAGACTAACTATTGTGGTAATGAGTAAGTGAGAAGAGGGAGAGTAGGAGGGAGAGGAGGAGAGGAAGGAGAGGAGGGACAGGAGAAGAGGTGGGACAGGAAGGTGAGGAAGAAGAGAGAAAGGAGGAGAGGAAGGAGAGGAAGAGGGGTTGGAGAGGAAGGAGAGAGAGACAGGAGGAGAGGGAGAGGAGGAAGGAGAGGAAGAGGGGGTGGAGAGGGAGGAGAGGAAGAGAGGGCACAGGGAAGAGGAATGTTTGTTTTGACCCTGGGTAAAGAGAGATATTGAAGGAGGTTGTTCTTTTCACACATTCACCTTCAGTAACACACACACACACACACACACTCACACACTCACTCACTCACTCACTCACTCACTCACTCACTCACTCACTCACTCACTCACTCACTCACTCACTCTCACACACACTGACTCACACACACTCACTCACTCACTCACTCATTCTCACACACACTGACTCACACACACTGACTCACACACACTGACTCACACACATACACACACACATACACACAAGGGTTGAATGGCGGGAACCAGTTTAATGAGATTTACTGGGATTTACCGGCCATAACCACTACATTTTTCCGGGACAAATAACTGCAAGAAACCAGCAAATTATAATAAATAATTTATATGAATAGCATGGCGTGAGATGGAACTGTTATATTAGACACAAGGTCTAAATCTGGATTCTCTACGGCCTCTAAACAATGAATTATCAACACTCAGGGTGGGGACAGACAGACCATCTCAGGGTGGGGACAGACAGCACATCTCAGGGTGGGGACAGACGGACCATCTTAGGGTAGGGACAGACAGCACATCTCAGGGTGTGGACAGACAGCCCATCTCAGGGTGGGGACAGACAGCCCATCTCAGGGTGGGGACAGACAGCCCATCTTAGGGTGGGGACAGACAGCCCATCTCAGGGTGGGGACAGACAGCCCATCTCAGGGTAGGGACAGACAGCCCATCTCAGGGTGGGGACAGACAGCCCATCTCAGGGTGGGGACAGACAGCCCATCTCAGGGTGGGGACAGACAGCCCATCTCAGGGTGGGGACAGACAGCCCATCTCAGGGTAGGGACAGACAGCCCATCTCAGGGTGGGGACAGACAGCCCATCTCAGGGTGGGGACAGACAGCCCATCTCAGGGTGGGGACAGACAGCCCATCTCAGGGTGGGGGACAGGCAGCTCATCTCAGCGTGGGGACAGACAGCCCATCTCAGGGTGGGGACAGACAGCCCATCTCAGCGTGGGGACAGACAGCTCATCTCAGCGTGGGGACAGACAGCCCATCTCAGGGTGGGGACAGACAGCTCATCTCAGCGTGGGGACAGACAGCCCATCTCAGGGTGGGGACAGACCATCTCAGTTTGCAGCTCAGTTCACAATGCATGAAGACCTATCATCTCATCATGGTTACTTTCTTTCTTGTGACAGGTAGGCCTGCGTTTAGTGCAGTATCGTCTATGCTACAGTAATATGAAGACCGAATGTGCGTCTAATTTACCCATCTCCATCTGGCTTTCGAGAGTCACATAATAATGTTATTGTAAAGATAATTTTTTATAAATAATTTTAGCTGAGGAGTTAAAAAAATATCTTATCATTCGATTATCGTTGCTTTAAATCAGTGCACTCACAAGCAATCTCTATAGCAGTCTTTCTCTCTCTCCGTCAACTCCATTAAAATTGCATCTAAAATAGAAAATCTGTTCTCGACTGATATATAGCCCTATATATAGATGTCCTAGCCTACCTCTTTCGGGTAATACATTCAATGGAGCATTAGCCTTATATTTAGCTAATTAATGATTGGTTATGCATAATAAGGGCTCCCGAGTGGCGCAGCGGTCTACTGCACTGCGTCTCAGTGCTCGAGGCGTCACTACAGTCCCCGGTTAAAATCCAGGCTGTATCACATCCGACTGCGATTGGGACTTCCATAGGGCGGCACACAATTGTCCCAGTGTTGGCCAGGGTAGGCCGTCATTGGAGATAAGAATTTGTTCTTAACTAACTTGCCAAGTTAATTAAAAATAAAAAACCTTCTAACTTATAGCCTCTGTCTCTTGCGGAATCTGCACACACAAGTGCTCCGCTGGTCCCTCCTTACAAAACACTCCTTAGCTACTGGAGTCCCATGTAGGAAAAGCTAGACTAGAATAGCTTGCTGGACATATTTTCTTTTTTGCATTTCTTATACCAATAGACTATTCAAAGCTCTTGTTTGCTGAATGTTAACCATTCAAGATGGTGGTTAGTTTGAAAGAAGTTATTAATTCAGACCCATAACCATTCAGACCCATAACCATTCAGACCCATAACCATTCAGATGGTGGTAGACTATAGCAGTTATTAATTCAGACCCATAACCATTCAGATGGTGGTAGGCTATTGCAGTTGTTAATTCAGACCCATAACCATTCAGATGGTGGTAGACTATAGCAGTTATTAATTCAGACCCATAACCATTCAGATGGTGGTAGGCTATAGCAGTTATTAATTCAGACCCATAACCATTCAGATGGTGGTAGGCTATAGCAGTTATTAATTCAGACCCATAACCATTCAGACCCATAACCATTCAGACCCATAACCATTCAGATGGTGGTAGACTATAGCAGTTATTAATTCAGACCCATAACCATTCAGATGGTGGTAGGCTATAGCAGTTATTAATTCAGACCCATAACCATTCAGAGGGCGGTAGGCTATAGCAGTTATTAATTCAGACCCATAACCATTCAGATGGTGGTAGGCTATAGCAGTTATTAATTCAGACCCATAACCATTCAGATGGTGGTAGGCTATAGCAGTTATTAATTCAGACCCATAACCATTCAGATGGTGGTAGACTATAGCAGTTATTAATTCAGACCCATAACCAGATGGTGGTAGACTATAGCAGTTATTAATTCAGACCCATAACCATTAACCATTCAGATGGTGGTAGACTATAGCAGTTATTAATTCAGACCCATAACCATTCAGATGGTGGTAGACTATAGTTATTAATTCAGACCCATAACCATTATTAGACTTCAGTTATTAATTCAGACCCATAACCATTCAGATGGTGGTAGACTATAGCAGTTATTAATTCAGACCCATAACCATTCAGACCCATAACCATTCAGATGGTGGTAGACTATAGCCGTTATTAATTCAGACCCATAACCATTCAGATGGTGGTAGGCTATAGCAGTTATTAATTCAGAATTCAGATGGTGGTAGACTGTTATTAATTCAGACCCATTAACCATTCAGATGGTGGTAGTTATTAATTCAGACCCATAACCATTCAGATGGTGGTAGACTATAGCAGTTATTAATTCAGACCCATAACCATTCAGATGGTGGTAGACTATAGCAGTTATTAATTCAGACCCATAACCATTCAGACCCATAACCATTCAGATGGTGGTAGACTATAGCAGTTATTAATTTAACCATTCAGATGGTGGTAGGCTATAGCAGTTATTAATTCAGACCATAACCATTCAGATGGTGGTAGGCTATAGCAGTTATTAATTCAGACCCATAACCATTCAGATGGTGGTAGACTATAGCAGTTATTAATTCAGACCCATAACCATTCAGATGTTATTAATTCAGACTCATAACCATTCAGATGGTGCTAGACTATAGCAGTTATTAATTCAGTCCCATAACCATTCAGATGGTGGTAGACTATAGCGTTATTAATTCAGACTTAATTCAGACCCATAACCATTCAGACCCATAACCATTCAGATGGTGGTAGACTATAGCGTTATTATTCAGAAACCAGACCCATAACCATTCAGACCCATAACCATTCAGACGTTATTAATTCAGACCCATAACCATTCAGATGGTGGTAGTGGTGGTAGACTATAGCAGTTATTAATTCAGACCCATAACCATTCAGACCCATAACCATTCAGATGGTGGTAGACTATAGCAGTTATTAATTCAGACCCATAACCATTCAGATGGTGGTAGACTATAGCAGTTATTAATTCAGACCCATAACCGTTCAGACGGTGGTAGACTATAGCAGTTATTAATTCAGACCCATAACCATTCAGATGGTGGTAGACTATAGCCGTTATTAATTCAGACCCATAACCATTCAGACCCATAACCATTCAGATGGTGGTAGGCTATAGCAGTTATTAATTCAGATGGTGGTAGACTATAGCAGTTATTAATTCAGACCCATAACCATTCAGATGGTGGTAGGCTATAGCAGTTATTAATTCAGACCCATAACCATTCAGATGGTGGTAGACTATAGCAGTTATTAATTCAGACCCTAACCATTCAGCAGTTATTAATTCAGACCCATAACCATTCAGATGGTGGTAGACTATAGCAGTTATTAATTCAGACCCATAACCATTCAGATGGTGGTAGACTATAGCAGTTATTAATTCAGACCCATAACCATTCAGATGGTGGTAGACTATAGCAGTTATTAATTCAGACCCATAACCATTCAGATGGTGGTAGGCTATAGCAGTTATTAATTCAGACCCATAACCATTCAGACCCATAACCATTCAGATGGTGGTAGACTATAGCAGTTATTAATTCAGACCCATAACCATTCAATCTTCATGAAGTGAAATGAAAGCCTCCAGTATCTATTTCTAGTCCAATATTATTCAAGAATGTCATTTGAATGATGAAGATAAGGACAGCAATACATATGTAATTTAATTGATTAAATTGAGGAAGGAATGAAGCATCAATAGAGAGAAGAGGAGGTAGGCTAATAACATCAGTGGAAATATTATTGGAGGTAAATATGCGTATGCCTACTAATTATACAAATAGGCCCTATTATATTCCAATATTGAAATCAAATTCGCTAGCCCATACTTGTAACTCTGTAGGCCGCATGTGCTGCCCCAGAATCGTATGTTCTCTCCCAGCTTTATCATGGTTTGAACGATGTGTGTAATTCCAGTCCTTATAATACAGTATAATACAGTACAGTAATACAGTTCACACTCAAAAAGATTAGCCTACTGGAGCTAGTTTCACTGATTTACCCAATAGAGCATATAGCTAGCTACATCTATAGGCTTTTATGTTTTTACGTCATATTTAGATTAGTCGGAAGTTTACATACACTTAGGTTGGAGTCATTAAAACTTGTTTTTCAACCACTCCACACATTTCTTGATAACAAACTATAGTTTTGGCAAGTGAGTTAGGATATCTAATTTGTGCATGACACAAGTCATTTTTCCAACAATTGTTTACAGACAGATGATTTCACTTATAATTCACTGTATCACAGTTCCTGTGGGTCAAAAATGTACAGACTAAGTTGACTGTGCCTTTAAACAGCTTGGAAAATTCCAGAAAATTATGTCATGGCATTAGAAGCTTCTGCTAGGCTAATTGACATCATTTGAGTCAATTGGAGGTGTACCTCTGGATGTATTTCAAGGCCTAGCTTCAAACTCAGTGCCTCTTTGCTTGACATCATGGGAAAATCAAAACAAATCAGCCAAGAACTCAGAAATAAATTGTATACCTCCACAAGTCTGGTTCAACCTTGGGAGCAATTTCCAAATGCCTGAAGGTACCATGTTCATCTGTACAAACAATAGTACGCAAGTCTAAACACCATGGGACCACGCAGCCATCAAACCGCTCAGGAAGGAGACGCATTCTGTCTCCTAGAGATGAACGTACTTTGGTGCGGAAAGTGCAAATCAATCCCAGAACAACCACAAAAAACCTTGTGAAGATGCTGGAGGTAACTGATGCAAAAGTATCTATATCCACAGTAAAACGAGTCCTATATAGACATAACCTGAAAGGCCGCTCAGCAAGGAAGAAGCCACTGCTCCAAAACCGCCAGAAAAAAGCTAGACTACATTTTGCAACTGCACATGGGGACAAAGATTGTACTTTTTGGAGAAATTTCCTCTTGTCTGATGAAACAAAAATAGAACTGTTTGGCCATAATGACCATCGTTATGTTTAGAGGAAAAAGGGGGATGCTTGAAAGCCGAAGAACACCATCCCAACCGTGAAGCACATGGGTGGCAGCATCTTGTTGGGGGGTGCTATGCTGCAGGAGGGACTGGTGCACTTCACAAAATAGACAGCATCATGAGGTAGGAAAATTATGTGGATATATTGAAGCAAAATCTCAAGACATCAGTCAGGAAGTTAAAGCCTGGTCGCAAATTGGTCTTCCAAATGGACAATGACCCCAAGCATACTTCCAAAGTTGTGGCAAAATGGCTTAAGGACAACAAAGTCAAGGTATTGGAGTGGCAATCACAAGCACTGACCTCAATCCTGTTGAAAATTTGTCTGCAGAACTGAAAAAGTGTGTGCGAGCAAGGAGGCCTACAAACCTGACTCAGTTACACCAGCTTTGTCAAGAGGAATGGGCCAAAATTCACCCAACTTATTATGGGAAGCTTGTGGAAGGTTACCCGAAACATTTGATCCAAGTTAAACAATTTAAAGGCAATGTATGTAAACTTCTGACCCACTGGGAATGTGATGAAAGAAATAAAAGCTGAAATAAATCTTTCTCTCTACTATTACTCTGACATTTCACATTTTTAAAATGAAGTGGTGATCCTAACTGACCTAAGACAGGGAATTTTTACTAGGGTTGAATGTCAGGAATTGTGAAAAACTGAGTTTAAATGTAATTGGTTAAGGTGTATTTAAACTTCCAACTTCAACTGTATGTTTTGGATACCGGAAAAATCATTTGTTCTTTTTTGTGCTTGGACTCAATAAATATATTTATTGTCTCATAAAATGTAATTAGTATATGTCTCATCGGGTAAGTAATTTATTCTCAGGATGGAACATTTGTAAAAAAAAAAGTGAAAATATTAAACCGTAACACACTTTCACTCGGAACACACTCATCCTCAGTAAAAAACACACACACACACACACACACACACACACACACACACACACACACACACACACACACACACACACACACACACACACACACACACACACACACACACACACACACACACACACACACACACACACACTCACTTTGACACCTGTGTGTAGGACCACCTGTGTGTCTTTGAGTTCAGCTGAGCTTTAATCTATCAGGGCTGTCTACCTTTGAAGTGAAAATCTCTCCCTCTCTCTCAATTTCTCATGTCTTATTTCTCATTTCTAGTCATTCACATTAAGTCAATTAAATTAAATTCAAAGGGCTTCATTGGGAAACGCATGTTTACGTTGCCAAAGAAAGTGATATAGATAATAAACCAAAGTATAAAAGTGGGTTGGGTATTCACAATGGTGTTTGTTCTTCACTGTTTGCCCTTTTCTTGTTGCAACAGGTCACACATCTTGCTGCTGTGATGGAACACTGTGGTATTTCACCCAATAGATATGGGAGTTTATCAAAATTGTATTGTTTTCAAATTCTTTGTGGGTCTTTGTAATCTGAGGGAAATATGTGTCTCTACTATGGTCATATTAGGAAGTGCAGGAGGTTCAGAAGTGCAGATCAGTTTCCACTGCATTTTGTGGGCATTGTGCACATAGCATGTCTTCTCCTGAGTGCAAGGTCTGCCTACAATGGCCTTTCTAAATAGCAAAGCTATGCTCAATGAATGTGTACTTATGCAAAGCTTTCCTTAATTTTGGGTCAATCACAGTGGTCAGGTATTCTGCTACTGTTTACTCTCTGTTTAGGACAAAATAGCATTAAAGTTTTCTCAGGTTTTTTTGTTTTCAATTTCTCCAGTAATTATATTGGAGTTTTCTCATGATTTTGTTTGTCAAATTGTGTTGCTGTCCTGGGGCTCTGTGGGGTCTGTTTGTGTTTGTAAACAGAGCCCCAGGACCAGCTTGCAGAGGGGTCCCTTCTCTAGGTTATTTCTAGGTTAATCTCTTTGTAGGTGATGGCTTTGTTATGGAAGGTTTGGGAATCGATTCATTTTAGGTCGTTGTAGAATTGAACAGCTCTTTTCTGGAATTTGATCATTTGCGGGATTTGGCCAAATTCTGCTCTGTATGCATTATTTTGGTTCTGTACGTTGTACAGTCCAATTTATGATTACAAAGATTATACCTTAAAAATTTAAAAACAAAAAAATATTTTTTTTAATCAATTAATATATTTGAGTTTAACCATAATATTTGTTGTATTATTTGTTTTGTCTTTTCTGGTACATTAAACTGAAATTGCAACCAACTTTCTATGGCTTGTTTAAAAAATAGCGATGTGTTGGAGATCATTTTATTTTCAAATAACTGAAAGTGAGAGGTTGTAATCTGAATAAAAGGGAAGAAGGTCATTACTGAACACGGGTTGAGTCATTCTTACTAATCTACTAGAGAACCAGTTCTGATTTAAGTACAACTTCTGTATGACTGAAACCTTTAGTGAGTGCTTTAATATTTTGTCATTTCTGAGTATTTATTATATAAATAGGCCTGTTTAATTTAGTCTGACTTGTCGTTGCAAATAAAGGGGAATTTTTTTGCTCATATAATTTAAAAAACAGGTCATCAGGTATAGACCATATGCAAATAGTTAAACTGGGATATGACTAAAAAGTTAATCAGGGTAAACCTGGATATGACTAAAGAGTTAATAAACAGAGTGATTTTTCCCAAAAATAGACAGGTATTTTCCTTTCAATGATAGCAAGATCATATCTATTTTTGCTAACTTTCTATATATTGTAGTCAGAATAATTCTTTATTTTGGGATATGAATACTGATGATGTCACCGTCAGACAATTTTATTGGTAAACTACACGGTAATTTAAAAATTATATTTTTCTGTGATCCGATAACTTGGTTTTAATCTGCAGAGGTTAGAAAAAGTATCTAGATCCTCTATGAGGCTGTGGAGGAAATTATCAAATTGTTGATAAAAAGCAACAACATGAATCATCAGTGTACAATGAAACATTTGTTTTTAAGCCATAGATTTCTAGCCAAATAATATTTTTGTTGGATCTGATTTTAATAGCTAACATTTCGATGGCAATAATAAATAGATATAATGATAGTGGACAACCTTGTTTTACTCCTCTTGATAGTTTAATTCTTTCTGAGAAGTAGCCATTATTTACTATTTTACACCCAGGGTTACCCAGGGTTACTATGCATAACTTTAACCCATTTTATAATATATTCCCCAAACTTGAAAAATTACAGGCATTTATATATAAATTCCAGTCGTACTTTATCAAAAACCTTTTCAAAGTCAGCTACGAATACCAGGCCTGGTTTCTCAGATTTTTCATAGTGTTCTATTGTTTCCAGTACTTGTCTTATATTATCTTCAATGTATTGTCCATGTAAAAAACCTGTCTGATTGAGATGAATGATATCCGACAATACCTTCTTATTAATTCTAAGCGCTATGCATTTTGCTATATGTTTTAGCATCACAACACTGAAGTATAAGGGTTCTTCAAATGTTTTAATGAACTGAAACTTCATATTTACCACTTGGGTCGTGTTTCAGTAATAGTGAAATCAGACCTTTTGAGTATCTGATCATTTAGATTTTTTTTTATAGAAGTGGTTAAAGTACTTCGCTTCCTCTTTCAAAATATAATTTGGTGAGTAACAACTTCGTCATTTGCAACAAGTTTCAGTAAATTCTTTTTGGTAGCATTGTTAAAAGATAAAGATTAAAAAAAGATAGATAAAGATAAAAGATAAAGATTAAAAAAATATGTTGGGTACGTTTTTACCCATATTCCATCCAGTTCGGAAAATGTAAAAATATATATATTACACTTGATATTATATGTTATTTCTGAAAAATGCAATAAATTCCTCTATCCTAGTTAAAAACAAGTTATCATCCAATAGGCTTTGATTACATTTCCAATATCCTAGCTCATATGGAAATTCAGTAAGAGTAATATATATGTCAATTAAAGTACCAGATGCTGCCCGCGGCCAGTGACGGACTTCTACGTCACAACTTCTATGGACCGTAAAGGAAATCACACTTACTTAGATGTTATGGATGAGCGCGTTGTTTGTTTGTTCTGTTCCTCTCTCTCTCTCTCTCCATCTCTGTAGTTTCCGGGGAAAGCTGGATAAGGACCAGAGCTAAGGGAATTGGGCTGACTTTGTAGTGCCTTTCCCGAATGGCTCATTAACCTCTCTAGGATAGGGGACGCTTGCGTCCCACTTGGCCAAAAGCCAGGGAAAAATGCAGCGCGGCAAATTCAAATAAAATTATATAAAAATGAAACTTTCATTAAATCACACATGTAAAATACTAAATTAAAGCTACACTCGTTGTGAATCCAGCCAACATGTCAGATTTTAAAAAGGCTTTTCGGTGAAAGCATAAGAAGCTATTATCTGATGATAGCACAACAGTAAACAAAGAGAGTAGCATATTTCAACCCTGCAGGCGCTACACAAAACGCAGAAATAAAATATAAAACATGCCTTACCTTTGACGAGCTTCTTTTGTTGGCACTCCAATATGTCCCATAAACATCACAATTCGTCCTTTTGTTCGATTAATTCCGTCCATATATATCCAAAATGTCAATTTATTTGGCGCGTTTGATCCAGAAAAAGACAGCTTCCAATTTGCGCAACGTCACTACAAAATATCTCAAAAGTTGCCTGTAAACTTTGCCAAAACATTTCAAACTACTTCTGTAAGACAACTTTAGGTATTTTTAAATGTTAATAATCAATCAAATTGAAGACGGGTCTATCTGTGTTCAATACAGAAAGACAACAAACTAACGATACTTTTCAAGACTTGCGCAACTCTCAACAGTGTTACCCAGTTCCTAGATGGCCGTACTTCTTCATTGCACAAAGGAATAACCCCAACCAATTTCCAAAGACTGGTGACATCCAGTGGAAGCGGTAGGAACTGAAAACAAGTGCCCAAGAAATATCGTTTCCCAATGAACAGACAAAGACCTCAATTTTTTAAAATTCTGAATGGTTAGTCCGCAGGGTTTTGCCTGCTACATAAATTCTGTTGTACTCACAGACATGATTCAAACAGTTTTAGAAACTTCAGAGTGTTTTCTATCAAATCTACTAATAATATGCATATCTTATATTCTGGGCATGAGTAGCAGGAAGTTGAAATTGGGCACATTGAATGACACTGTCAGTAGTGATGTAATTTTGTAAATGTTATGTGGTGATATTGTTTCATAAAAAACGTGTTGCAATGTGCATATACTTTAGCATGTTCAGTTAAATTGAAAATGTAGGTTTGAATAGCTTAATTAATTAGTGTTAATTGTTCTGAGGGAGAGGGGCTAGCCCTACAAAAGGAGCCTCTCTTTCAGTTCATGGAGCTGTGGATGGGGCAACATTGTTTTTTAGTTGTCCAATAAGGTATATGTTTGATGGCAGTACTGTTGTTTTTGTTTCCCGGAATCACTATGTAAATAAACACCCTGAAGCACAGAAGAACATCTGCGACTCTGCCATCTTTTTATTTAGATAGAGGTTAGGTTTTCCAGTATAGCCTTCTGGCCTACTCTACGTGATAGAGGTTAGGTTTTCCAGTATAGCCTTCTGGCCTACTCTACGTGATAGTTTTTAGGTTTTCCAGTTTAGCCTTCTGGCCTATTCTACGTGATAGAGGTTAGGTTTTCCAGTACAGCCTTCTGGCCTACTCTACGTGATAGTTGTTAGGTTTTCCAGTATAGCCTTCTGGCCTACTCTACGTGATAGTTTTTAGGTTTTCCAGTATAGCCTTCTGGCCTACTCTACGTGATAGTTGTTAGGTTTTCCAGTATAGCCTTCTGGCCTACTCTACGTGATAGAGGTTAGGTTTTCCAGTATAGCCTTCTGGCCTACTCTACGTGATAGAGGTTAGGTTTTCCAGTATAGCCTTCTGGCCTACTCTACGTGACAGAAGTATTTAAAACCATATTATAATCTTCCACCATAATAATAGTCTAGTGTTGCTTGTAGGGTTGATTCATTATTTTATTTTATATAATTTCAAAGAAGCATTGATCATCATTATTTGGACCGTATAGAATAGCGAGTCAAATTTGTTTATGGTCAAATAACACATTTAAAATAATCCATCTACCTTGAGGATGTGTTTGTGTAACGGATGTGAAACGGCTAGCTAGTTAGCGGTGTTGGAGCTAAATAGCGTTTCAAATCGGTGACGTCACTTGCTCTGAGACCTTGAAGTAGTAGTTCCCCTTGCTCTGCAGAGGCCACGGCTTTTGTGGAGCGATGGGTAACGATGCTTCGAGGGTGACTGTTGTTGATGTGTGCAGAGGGTCCCTGGTTCGCGCCCGGGTATGGGCGAGAGGACGGTCTAAAGTTATACTGTTAAATTGATGCTGTTGACCCGGATCACTGGTTGCTGCGGAAAAGGAGGAGGTCAAAAGGGGGGTGAGTGTAATGGATGTGAAACGGCTAGATTAGTTGGTGGTGTGCGCTAAATAGTGTTTCAATCGGTGACGTCACTTGCTCTGAGACCTTAAAGTAGTAGTTCCCCTTGCTCTGCAAGGGCCGCGGCTTTTGCAGAGGGTTTTGTGGCTTTTGTGGAGCGATGGGTAATGATGCTTCGTGGGTGACTGTTGTTGATGTGTGCAGAGGGCCCCTGGTTCGCGCCCGGGTATGGGCGAGGGGACGGTCTAAAGTTATACTGTTACATTTGGACAATCTGCCCATTCGGATAGAAATGATTGTTAATTAAAGTCATCACCCCTTTTGAGTTTCTTTGCCCATGGGAGAACTATATTTTGTCTCCCCCAGTCCATTTTCCACACAACTTCATCTAAAATTGTTGAATGAGTTTCCTGTAAGCAATATATATTATATTCCTTATCTTTTAGCCAGGTAAATACTGATGAACTTTGCTATACTTATTTCACCATTTGCCATAATGAGATGCACGTTTCAAATATATTTATCATACTATATGTTTGTAAACTCTCCTTTAGAAGTACAATAATGATTGATTGTCCATATACGTAGCTGTACCATGATATTTGCATTACTACTAAGTAAACCTCAATTGTTCTCCACTATTCTACCTGCTAAAACTCCCCCCCATCCCAAGTTGGGTTGTCACGACTGTGACCGGCAGATCACCCCAGTCCCCCTGGATCCCAGGGCTCCCAATAGTCCGGGACCTATCCTTCACATAGAGCACATGGTGCCACCCACAGAACAGAAGCAGATCAACTGCCAAAAGCCTGTCTAATGGTTTCACTTCAATTGTATTATATAGCGTTATTTAAAAAATATACACTATCATTCAAAAGTTTGATGTCACTTAGAAATGTCCTTGTTTTTGAAAGAAAAGTACTTTTTTTTTGGTCCATTAAAATAGCATAAAATTGATCAGAAATACAGTGTAGACATTGTTAATTTTGTAAATGACTATTGTAGCTGGAAACGTCTGATTTTTTATGGAATATCTACATAGGCGTACAGAGGCCCATTATCAGCAACAATCACTGCTATGTTCCAATGGCACATTGTGTTAGCTAATCAAAGTTTATCATTTTAAAAGGCTAATTGATCATTAGAAAACCCGTTTGCAATTATTTTAGCACAGCTGAAAACGGTTGTTTCTTTCTTTTTTTGAAAACTGTTGTTTTTCAGCAATAAAACTGGCCTTCTTTAGACTAGTTGAGTATCTGACACATCTGCATGTGTGGGTTCGATTACAGGCTCAAAATGGCCAGAAACAAAGAACTGTCTTCTGAAACTTGTCAGACTATTTTTGTTCAGAGAAATGAAGGCTATTCCAAGTGAGAAATTGCCAAGAAACTGAAGATCTCGTACAATGCTGTGTACTATTTCCTTCACAGAAGAGCTTAAACGGGTTCTAACCAGAATAGAAAGAGGAGTGGGAGGCCCCGGTGCACAACTGAGCAAGAGGACAAGTACATTAGAGTGTCTAGTTTTGAGAAACAGTCGCCTCACAAGTCCTCAACTGGCAGCTTCATTAAATAGTACACGCAAAACACCAGTCTCAACGTCAACAGTGAAGAGGCGACTCCGGGATGCTGACCTTCTAGGCAGAGTTGCAAAGAAAAAGCCATATCTCAGACTGGCCAATAAAAAGAAAAGATGAAGCTGGGAAAAAGAAGACAGACACTGGACAGAGGAACTCTGCCTAGAAGGCCAGCATCCCTGTGTTTTGCGGGTACTATTTAACGAAGCTGCCAGTTGAGGACTTGTGTGGCTAAAACTAAGTGTTTCTATTAAAAAAATCCTAAAACACCACATTAGTCCTACCTTATAAAAATGAATCACTTTCAATTGTGAATGATAATTATTCACGTTATACGGGTGAAGCATCTATGCTGCATCTGAATGCAAAACCACTTGATCTCAAACAGTTTAACGGGAATATGCATTTTGATCTAATTCTTCTTGAATGATGTAAGGCATTCAGTAGTCTAAGTACTGTTTAATTTTAGAGCAATGTGAGTTAAGAAGTTTCACTTGTATTTTGTTTCAATCAAAGCATATTAAATCATATTTAAAGGCTCAGTATTTCCACACGGAGGTTGGAATAATACTGTCGTAATACACGTTTAGTATAAGAGCTGATTAAAAAGACTGAAGTCTTTTTTCACTTCAGTCTGTTTTGGTGGGAGTCACTTTTGTCCTTCCACGGTGAAATCGCCATGTGGTAAATTAGTCAATAGACCAATAAGAAAGGGTTCCAAAACCTCTCTACCAGTAACAGCTCATTTGCAATTTTTACCCTCCCCACTCAAACCATTCCCAGACAGTCCTTGCAAAAATATTTGCTTGAGAAATTGCTCTTTGCTCATTTTTTGTCCATTTTAATTGAAAACAATAACAGTAAAGGTACTTAATTGTTACCCAGAAATGGTCTGATATTGAGATAAAACTTCTGCATTGGACATTTAAAGCCTATTGGCACGTGCTGTTGAGTTCTAACCAGATTAGAAACAAATTGCAAACATTCAGCACAATCGTAATAAAATATCCTAAGTAGCCTAATTGTGTTGTGTTTCTGGTCTGACAGTAGAGCCTAACGTTATACTATGCTATTATATTTGTTTTGTCATGTAGAATGCTAATTCATCATTATTATGAGATCTCACGAGATTGTGGTTACGATTCAACTTTCATCTAAACTTTATTTAATTCAAAACTCAATCATGGACATTCTTACTGGCAGTTGTGGCTGCTTTGCGTGATGTATTGTTGTCTCTACCTTCTTGCCCTTTGTGCTTTTGTCTGTGGCCAATAATGTTAGTAACATGTTTTGTGCTGCAACGGTGTTGTGCTGCTGATGTGTTGTGTAGCCATTATGTTGTTGTCATGTGGTGTTGCTACTATGTTGTTATCATGTGGTGTTGCTACCATGTGGTGTTGCTACTATGTTGTTGTCATGTGGTGTTGCTACCATGTGTTGCTACTATGTTGTTGTCATGTGGTGTTGCTACCATGTGGTGTTGCTACTATGTTGTTGTCATGTGGTGTTGCTACCATGTTGTGCTGCTGATATGTTGTGTTGCCAATATGTTGTTGTCATGTGGTGTTGCTACCATGTGGTGTTGCTACTATGTTGTTGTCATGTGGTGTTGCTACCATGTGGTGTTGCTACCATGTGGTTGACATCTGGTGATGCTATGTGGTGTTGCCACTATGTTGTTGTCATGTGGTGTTGCTACTATGTTGTTGTCATGTGGTGTTGCTACTATGTTGTTGTCATGTGGTGTTGCTACCATGTTGTGCTGCTGATATGTTGTGTTGCCACTATGTTGTTGTCATGTGGTGTTGCTACCATGTGGTTGACATCTGGTGATGCTACCATGTGGTGTTGCCACTATGTTGTTGTCATGTGGTGTTGCTACTATGTTGTTGTCATGTGGTGTTGCTACCATGTGGTGTTGCTGATATGTTGTGTTGCCACTATGTTGTTGTCATGTGGTGATGCTACCATGTGGTGTTGCTACCATGTTGTGCTGCTGATATGTTGTGTTGCCACTATGTTGTTGTCATGTGGTGTTGCTACCATGTGGTGTTGCTACTATGTTGTTGTCATGTGGTGTTGCTACCATGTGGTGTTGCTACCATGTTGTTATCTGTGATGCTACCATGTGGTGTTGCCACTATGTTGTTGTCATGTGGTGTTGCTACTATGTTGTTGTCATGTGGTGTTGCTACCATGTGGTGTTGCTACTATGTTGTTGTCATGTGGTGTTGCTACCATGTTGTGCTGCTGATATGTTGTGTTGCCAATATGTTGTTGTCATGTGGTGTTGCTACCATGTGGTGTTGCTACTATGTTGTTGTCATGTGGTGTTGCTACCATGTGGTGTTGCCATGTTGTTGACCATGTGTGTGTTGCTACTATGTTGTTGTCATGTGGTGTTGCTACTATGTTGTTGTCATGTGGTGTTGCTACCATGTTGTGCTGCTGATATGTTGTGTTGCCACTATGTTGTTGTCATGTGGTGTTGCTACCATGTGGTTGACATCTGGTGATGCTACCATGTGGTGTTGCTACCATGTGGTGTTGCTACTATGTTGTTGTCATGTGGTGTTGCTACCATGTTGCTGATATGTTGTGTTGCCACTATGTTGTTGTCATGTGGTGATGCTACCATGTGGTGTTGCTACCATGTTGTGCTGCTGATATGTTGTGTTGCCACTATGTTGTTGTCATGTGGTGTTGCTACCATGTTGTGCTGCTGATATGTTGTGTTGCCACTATGCTGTTGCCATCTGGTGTTGCTACCATGTGGTGTTGCTACCATGTGGTGTTTCTACCATGTGGTGTTTCTACCATGTTGCATTGCTACCATGTGGCGTTGCTACCATGTGGTGTTGCTACCATGTGGTGTTGCTACCCCACTGTGTTGACGTCTTTAGTCTCTCTCTATGTTTTGTCTTATATTTTTCATACATTTTTTATCCCGACCCCGTCCCCGCAGGAGGTCTTTGGACTTTTTCCTTTTGCCTTTTTGCTATGCCGTCACTGTAAATAAGAATTGGTTCTTAATTGATTTGTCTAGTTAAATAAAGGTTAAATTAAACAACTCAAATAAACACACACTCGTGTACAAATTACCCACCCTTTCCCCCACAAACAGTTGTTCCATCCCCGAGCTCAACTCAATTAAGGTATTGATGTGCAAATGCATATACAGTTGTAGATGTTTGAGAAGGCAAAACTGAGCAACAATGGTTGAGATTTGATTAATCAATGTCAAGTCCTAGGTGATGGAGCTCAGATGCACCTCCTTCCCCTGAAACACCCACACACATGGTCCCCCGTTGTGACCATTTTCCCAAGAATCTCTGTCCAGTCAGACCTTTGATTATTGTGTGCCACCAGAGCCACAATAAATTGTCTCTGATTGTCTGAGTGTGACCCCCTCCCCATGGGTTACTGTAGCCAGTGTTGCCAGCACTGCCACTACCTGGGTGGGGGCACTCCACCGGAATCCCCACCGGATAAGTACAAGGTCAACAAGGCTTTGAGAATGTCCTTGTATATTATGCTCACCCATCAGGGGGCTTTGGCTTTGTAGAACCAACCCTGCCAGGCAGGCTCAGCATCTTGAGGGGGCAGTGCTGCTCTAGTAGGTCTCTGACCACATTTATCTTTCTGATTTGGCTGTGTATAGGCTACTTGCATTAGGCCCATATAAAGAGATGAGGACTTCTCCTTAGTGTGTGGGTCTCTCAGGTGGTTGTCTAAGGTATATGGTTGGGGACTGTTCCATCATGGTAGGACAATAAATAAACTATATTTGTAATTTATTTCAAAATATATATCTCATATCTGCACAAAAAGCCGGAAGAGATGGCTGCCGTTTTACGGGCTCCTAAACAATTGTGCTATTGTGTGTGTTTTTTTGCTTTATTTGAAACTTATTTTGTACATAATGTTTCTGCCACCGTCTCGTATGACTGAAAATACCTTTTAGATATCAGTGATTACTCACCTCGTACTGGACAAAGATTTTTTCATTAACGAGTCGGACTCAAAGGATTTACTCCAGAACCCGACAAGACCTACATCCCCGTCATTCACACAAAGAAGAGAAGGAGATATCAGGGTCGTAGGTCGGGGTGCCTTGTAAGGATCCGACGGCGAGTGAGAAATCCCCCTCTACCATCAGTCCTATTAGCTAAAGTGCAATTATTGGATAACATAATGGATGAGCTCTGATCAAGAATATCCTACCAACGGGACATTAAAAACTGTAATAATGTTTCACCGCTGAAGGACGACATGAATAACATACAGTACAGCTGGCTGGGTTTTCGGTCCATCGGCAAGATAGAACAGCTGCCTGTTCAGCTGCCTGTTCAAGGGGTGGCAGTCTGTGTCTATTTGGAAATAACAGCTGGTGTATGGAATCTAAAATTCAGGAAGTCTCAAGGCTTTGTTAGCCTGAGGTAGAGTATCTCATGATAAGCTGTAGATCACATTATTTACCAGGATTTACCCTAACCAGGATGCTTATAAGGAATCCCGCCATGCCTTCCGATGACCATCAAACAGGTAAAGCGTCTATACAGGACTAAGATTGAATCGTACTACACCGGCTCTGACGCTCATCAGATGTGGCAGGGCTTGCAAGCTATTACAGACTACAAAAGGAAGCAAGGCAGTGAGCTGCCCAGTGACATGAGCCTACCAGACGAGCTAAATAATTGATATGCTCGCTTCAAGGCAAGCAACGCTGAAGCATGCATGAGAGCATCAGCTGTTCTGGACGACTGTGTGATGTCATGAATAGGCTCGTAGCCCGTAACAAAGAGGGAGACACCATGGAGATAAGGAATAACAAAAATATATTTAATAACTGAAGTAACCTATATACAATAAACAATGTATGTAATCAGTAGTCAGTAGTGCAAGTGAGTGGGTGTGTGTATAGAAGTGATAATGAGGGGTGTTGAAAGGTGCCAAAGCAAACAAACAAAACGGACACAAAAATGCCACAACCAAAATCTGACAATGTGTCTGGGTGGAGAGAGTCTCCTCAATGAATGGGGAAAAGGTGTATTTATCCCGGGACACAACCGGGCCCAGATGTGTCCCATTTCCCTGACTGTCACAGTGACGTTACCAGGACGTGTACTCCGAGCATGTCCCTGACCGAGTCTGTAATAACAACATGTTTCAAGCAGACCACCATAGTCCCTGTGCCCAAGAACACCACGGTAAAATGTCTAAATGACTCCCGACCCGTATCACTCAAGTCTGTAGCAATGAAGTGTCTTGAAAGGCTGGTCATGTTTCACATCCCCACTATTATTCCAGAATCCCTAGATCTACTGCAATTTGCACTCCACACTGCTCTTTCCACCTGGACAAAAGGAAAACCTAAGTGAGAATGCTATTCATTGACTACAGCTCAGAATCCAACACCATAGTTCCCTCAAAGCTCATCCCTAAAATAAGGACCCTGGGACTAAACACCTCCCTCTGCAACTGGATCCTGAACTTCCTGATGGACCGCCCCCAGGTGGTAAGGGTAGGCAACAACACATCTCATCCTCAATACGGAGGGCCCTCAGGGGTGTGTGCTCAGTCCCCTCCTGTACTCCTGTTCACCCATGACTGCATGGCCAGGCACGACTCCGACATAATAATTAAGTTTGCTGACGACACAATAGTGTAGGCCTGATCACCAACAACAATGACACAGCCTATAGGGAGGAGGTCAGGGACCTGGCAGTGTGGTGCCAGTATAACAACCTCTCCCTCAACGTGATCAAGACAAAGGAGATGATTGTGGACTACAGGAAAAGGACGACCAAGCACGCCCCCATTCTCATCGACTGGGCTGTAGTGGAGCAGGTTGAGAGCTTCAAGTTCCTTGGTGTCCACATCACCGATAAGCTATCATGGTCCAAACACACCAAGACAATTGTGAAGAAGGCCCGACAACGCCCATTCCCCCTCTAGAGACTGAAAAGATTTGGCATGGGTCCTCATCGCCCGGTATGGCAAGTGCTCGGCCTCCAACCGCAAGGCACTATAGAGGATGAGGGTTCAATTCTCGGGATGACTTTCTTCTCTGTATACACCAATGATGTCACTCTTGCTGCTGGGGATTCTCTGATCTACCTCTATGCAGATGACACCATTCTGTATACTTCTGGCCCCTATTGGACACTGTGTTAACTAACCTCCAGACGAGCTTCAATGCCATACAACTCTCCTTCCGTGGCCTCCAACTGCTCTTAAATGCAAGTAAAACTAAATGCATGCTATTCAATCGATCACTGCCCGCACCTGCCCGCTCGTCCAGCATCACTACTCTGGACTGCTCTGACAACTACAAAGAACCTAGGTGTCTGGTTAGACTGTAAACTCTCCTTTCAGACTCACATTAAGCATCTCCAATCCAAAATTAAATCTAGAATCGGCTTCCTATATCGCAAAAAAGCATCCTTCACTCATGCTACCAAACATACCCTCGTAAAACTGACCATCCTACCGATCCTTGACTTCGGCGATGTCATCTATAAAATAGCCTCAAATTGGATGCAGTCTATCACAGTGCCATCTGTTTTGTCACCAAAGCCCCATACACTACCCACCACTGCGACCTGAATGCTCTCGTTGGTTGGCCCTCGCTTCATACTCGTCGCCAAACCCACTGGCTACAGGTTATCTACAAGTCTCTGCTAGGTAAAGCCCGCCTTATGTCAGCTCACTGGTCACCATAGCAGCACCCAGTCGTAGCACCCGCTCCAGCAGGTATATCTCACTGGTCACATCCAAAGCCAATTCCTCCTTTGGTCGCCTTTCCTTCCAGTTCCTGCTGCCAATAACTGGAACGAACTGCAAAAAATCACTGAAGCTGGAGACTCATATCACCCTCACTAGCTTTAAGCACCAGCAGTCAGAGCAGCTCACAGATCACTACACCTGTACATTGCCCATCTGTAAACAGCCCATCTATCTACCTCATCCCATACATGATTTATTTATTTTTCTTGCTCCTTTGCACCCCAGTATCTCAACTTGCACATTCATCTTCTGCACATCTACCATTCCAGTGTTTAATTGCTACATTGTAAATTCTTCGCCACCATGGCCTATTTATTGCCTTAACTCCCTTATCTTACCTCATTTGCACTCACTGTATATAGACTTTTTTGTTTTCGTTTTATTCTACTGTATTATTGACTGTATGTTTTGTTTATTCCATGTGTAACTCTGTGGTGTTGTTGAATGTGTTGAACTGCTATGCTTTATCTTGGCCAGGTCGCAGTTGCAAATGAGAACTTGTTCTCAACTAGCCTACCTGGTTAAATAAAGGTGAAAAAAAGAGGGTAGTGCGTACGGCCCAGTACATCACCGGGGCTGCCATCCAGGACCTCTATACCAGGCAGTGTCAGAGGAAGGCCAAAAAACATGTCTCAATTCACCACACCCACCTATGTCGTACTTCAGCAGCTGGTGTGACAGAGCTAAAGTGTGGTTTGTCGGACCATGAGACGCCAAAAGTATTCTCACAAAATCGGCTGTAGCTTCCAAAAGTTTTTCTCTAGGATGCCCACAGGCCTCACAAGACTTGTCTGGAGGTACCTCAGTAACAGTTGAACAAATGAATGGGAAGTACATCATATGGAGACTTTTTAATTGCAAAAATGGTATTTTCTCAGATTTCGGAGAGACTCGTCAGAACAAACTTCCTTTTGATATTTTTGGGGGACTTTTTGTCGTTCCATGTAGGGAGACAGTTATTCATTGTGTTTATAATAATATTAGTGTGTTAGTTAGTTAGTTAGTTATTCATTGTGTTTATATGGCTAATAGTAGTAAAATAAAAAGTTCATAGACACATTTTTTTTTTGTATATTTAAGATCCAAAATCAAATATCTAAATCATCCTTGTTATTCTTTAAAAAATCCATATAGCCTAGTAGATCCCCCCTCCCAGCTTAGACAGGGCTTAGACTCTGACACTGTTATTGCACACAGAGTGAATCCATTAAACTTATTATGAATGTATTTAGGCTTGCCATAACAAGAGGGGTTAAATACTTAAAATATATTTATTGATTTGTAAACATTTCTAAAAAAAACAACATAATTCCACTTTAAAAAAAAATGGGATATGGTGTGTAGGCCAGTGACACAACATCTCAATTTAATCCATTGAAAATTCAGGCTGTAACACAATAAAATGTCGACAAAGTCAAGAGGTTAATAATAATTTCAGATAGTATTTAACAGTCTTGTTTAACAGTCTTATGGCTTGAGGATAGAAGCTGTTCAGGGTCCTGTTGGTCCCAGACATACAGTAGCAGTATCAGAGAACAGTCTATGGCTTAGGTGGCTGGATTCTTTGACAATTTTGGGGGGGTTTTCCTCTCACACCGGCTGGTAAACCGCCTGGTTTAGAGGTCCGGGATAACAGGGAGCTCTGGCTCGTTCTCACCAGCATCTGTAACACCTGGCGGTTGGGGGCCTTGAAGTCGCCGTACCAGGCGGTGTTGCAGCCAGTCAAGACGCTCTCAATGGTGCAGCTCTATAACGTTTTGAGGATTTGAGGGCCAAGTCACCAGCGAAAACACAACAAAGGCTGGCCACCAGCCAAAACGCATTAAAGGCTGGTCTGCCAGCATAACCAGCTAGACCATGCTGGTCAGACCAGTTTGACCAGCATCCAACCAGCACTGATCAGCAAGGACCACTACGGACCAGCACGGACCGGCACGGATCAGCACGGACCAGGGTGGACCAGCACGGACCAGCATGGACCAGCAAGGACCACCACGGACCACCACCGACCAGCACGGACCAGCACGGACAACCACGGACCAGCACGGACCACCACGGACCACCACGGACCACCATGCAGACCAGCGCGGACCACCACGGACCACCACGGACCAGCATGGACCAGCACGGACCACCACGGACCAGCACGGACCACCAAGGACCACCACGGACCACCACGGACCAGCAGGGACCACCACGGACCACCACGGTCCACCACGGACCAGCGCGGACCACCACGGACCAGCACGGACCACCACGGACCAGCACGGACCGCCACGGACCAGCACGGACCAGCACGGACCACCACGGACCACCGCGGACCAGCGCGGACCAGCGCGGACCAGTGAGGACTAGTTTGAACTGTATGCTGATAAAGGCAGTTTTTCAATATTTAAACAAAAACCACCCTCCTGATTGAAAACTGACTGGAAATCTCCTCAAGGGATAAACTCAATGATTCAACAGGTGAGATGGATAGAGAGGAAGAGGTGGAGGGGGTAGTCTGACATTTCCCTAATTAGATGTGGAAATGAGAATGGGGGAGAGGAGGAGGGAGTGGAGGGAGAGAAAGGTTTGACTATAGGACTGGTTATACTTCATCTCTCTCTCCTCTCCTCTCCTCTCCCCTCCCCTCCTCCCCTCCCCTCCTCCCCTCCCTCCCCCTCCCCTCCCTCCCCTCCCCTCCCCTCCCCTCCTCTCCCTCCCCTCCCCTCCCCTCCTCTCCCCTCTCCCTCTCCCCTCCCTCCCCTCCCCCCCCCCCTCCCTCTCCCCTCCCCTCCCCCCCTCCCCTCCTCTCCTCTCCTCTCCCCCTCCCCTCCCCTCCTCTCCCTCCCTCTCCCTCCTCCTCCCCTCCCCTCCCCCCTCTCCCCTCCCCTCCCCTCCCCTCCCCTCCCCCCCCTCCCCTCCTCTCCCCTCCCCTCCCCTCCTCTCCTCTCCTCTCCTCTCCCCTCCTCTCCTCTCCCTCCCCTCCTCTCCTCTCCTCCCCAGCTGCTTTCTGAGAACTACACACACCCACACTGCACCTGTTATTTGGCTGGATAAATGAAAAGACATGCTTCCCCTTCCATTTCTCTTTCAACCCATTGTTCCCTATTCATAATGTGGCTATTTTACCCCATTACTATTTTGGGCTTTATAGGCCACCATACATCAACCCTTTGTCTGAAGAAATACATTGATCTGTCCCTATAATCTCTTCTTCCTCTGACCAGCCTTTGTTGTGTTTTCGCTGGTGACCATCACCTGCAACACCAGCATCAAGTCTCAGTTTGCAAAGTGATGGGTAATTGCTATTGAAATCGAGCCTGAAAATATTTACAAATGAGACTAACTAAGCCATCTAAACCTCGAACAACCATTATAGTTACGGGTGCAATAAGTCCAACTAACAGATAGGATTGGTTTAGAAAAATGTATGTTATTTATCTTTGTGTAGCATGAAAGGTAAAATAAATACAATTGTGTTAATGTCTAGTACACAGGAGGCTGTTGAGGGTAGGATGTCTCATAATAATGTCCGGGAATGGAGCGGAACGGAATGGAACGGATGGAGCGGAATGGAATGGAGCGGAACGGAATGGAGCGGAATGGAATGGAGCGGAATGGAACGGAATGGAGCGGAATGGAACGGAATGGAGCGGAATGGAGCGGAACGGAGCGGAACGGAATGGAGCGGAATGGAATGGAGCGGAATGGAACGGAATGGAGCGGAATGGAACGGAATGGAGCGGAATGGAATGGAACGGAATTGAGCAGAATGGAATGGAGCGGAATGGAGCGGAATGGAGCGGAATGGAACGGAATGGAGCGGAATGGAACGGAATGGAGCGGAACAGAATGGAGCGGAAGGGAATGGAGTGGAAGGGAATGGAGCGGAATGGAACGGAATGGAGCGGAATAGAATGGAACGGAATGGAGTGGAATGGAACGGAGCGGAATGGAACGGAATGGAGCGGAATGGAGCGGAATGGAGAGGAATGGAACGGAATGGAACGGAATGGAGCGGAATGGAACGGAATGGAGCGGAATGGAGCGGAATGGAACGGAATGGAGCGGAATGGAGCGGGATGGAGCGGAATGGAACGGAATGGAGCGGAATGGAGCGGGATGGAGCGGAATGGAGCGGAATGGAGCGGGATGGAACGGAATGGAACGGCATCAAACACCTGGAAACCAGGTGACACCATTCCACTCAACCACTCCAGTCCTTACCACGAGCCTGTTCTCCAACCTCCTGTGGTCTTGTTGTTATGTCTAGATAGCCTGCAGGCACTATTAACAGGGTCCCTGTGGGACCAATATTGCTTTTCAGCATGTTCAAGATTTCTTTCAAAAGCAAGTCATTACACCATTTAAAATAAACTAGATATTCTAAATAGTGTTGTGTTAGGCTCATGTAGGCTACACAGCACAAACTCAGCTAGTCAGGAGTACCTGTACATGAGGATGGGGGAGATTTGCTCACATCGTATGATGTTTATACTTGTTTATACTGTATTATTGACTGTATGTTTGTTTTACTCCATGTGTAACTCTGTGTCGTTGTATGTGTCGAACTGCTTTGCTTTATCTTGGCCAGGTCGCAATTGTAAATGAGAACTTGTTCTCAACTTGCCTACCTGGTTAAATAAAGGTGAAATAAAATAAAATAAATACAATGACTGATCTTGTTTTATCCAGGAGAGAGGTTTAATCCGAACAGAGGTTCAACATCATTCCTGAAGTAAAATATTTTTTTTAACTAGGCAAGTCAGTTAAGAATAAATTCTTATTTACAATGACAGCCTACCCTGGCAAAAACACAGACGATGCTGGGCCAATTGTGCGCCGCCCTTTGGGACTCCCAGCCACAGCCGGATGTGTGACACCTCTTGCACTGAGATTGCAGTGCCTTAGACCTCTGCTGCACTCGGGAGCCCAAATGAAAAGTAGTGTTGGCCAGCCCTAAGAAAGATCATTTGAGCAGGGCAAAATACTAATGTCTAAACGTGTTCTTTTGTGATTTACTTTGTTGTTTATATTGCTTATGAAACTTGACATGTCTATATAAGAATCCCTAATTTCTGCGTGCTAGGCCAAATTAGAAAAAACTAGATACTCAACTTTGACTCAAAATGCAATTACTTACTGTAGCTAAGAACGTGACACTTTTCCAATGAAATCTTCCTTGGGCACCCACAAATTACAGGAAGTAATGTAATCGCTAGTTAAATCTCTCTCTGATTCATTTTTCTCCAGTCATAAAGTTATCCATTTTCCGTAACAGAAGGAAATGTCATAAACAGACAGAAATCCATATTCAAAGATTTTACAGACTAAAAATAAATATATATATATAAATATATATAAATATATATATATATATATATGTATACACTGTATATCTACATAAAAAATATATACAGTGTAAATTCACATACTTTCACTCACTTTTACTACGTTCAGTCTATTTAACAGTGCATATAGCTATTGCTATTCAATGAATTAGTATTTGTCCCAAAATAAAGGCTATTCACTTAGAAATAGTGTGAAAGGTAAGCTGTTTAGCATTTTAAACCATCAAATTGTATGTATGTTTGTACAACACATCTCAACAGATTACCCACCATAGTAGCATAAACATAATTGTTAGTGTTTTCACAGGTCACGAGCAAAAACACAGTGAATTGAATTCTGATCACCAGCAACAACACAATGAAGGCTGGTCACCAGTCTCCAAAACACAGAGAAGGCTGGTCACCAGTCTCCAAAACACAGAGAAGGCTGGTCACCAGTCTCCAAAACACAGAGAAGGCTGGTCACCAGTCTCCAAAACACAGAGAAGGCTGGTCACCAGTCTCCAAAACACAGAGAAGGCTGGTCACCAGTCTCCAAAACACAGAGAAGGCTGGTCACCAGTCTCCAAAACACAGAGAAGGCTGGTCACCAGCGAAAACACAACAAAGGCTGGTCTGCCAGCATTACCAGCTAGACCATGGTGGTCAGACCAGCATCCAACAAGCACTGACCAGCACAGACCAGCATGGACCAGATTGAAATGTATGCTGGTCTATGCTGTTTTTTCTTCTTCAGCTGAGCTATCAGCTCTGAACCCCAATATAGCACAATATTTAAACAACAAAACACCTTCCTGATTGAAAACTGATTAAGAATCCCCTCAAGGGGTAAACTAACACAATGATTCAACAGGTGAGATGGACAGAGAGGAAGAGACAGAAAGAGGGGAGGAGGTGGGGGTAGAGACAGAGAGAAGGGAGGTGGAGGGGGTAGAGACAGAAATAAGGGAGGTGGAGGGGGTAGAGACAGAAAGAGGGGAGTTGGAGGGGATAGAGACAAAGAGGGGAGGTGGAGGGGTAGAGACAGAAAGAGGGGAGTTGGAAGGGATAGAGACAAAGAGGGGAGGTGGAGGGGGTAGAGATAGAAAGAGGGGAGGTGGAGGGGATAGAGACAAAGAGGGGAGGTGGAGGGGGTAGTCTGACATTTCCCTAATTAGATGTGGTAATGAGAATGGGGGAGTGGGGGGGGAGAGGAGGAGGGAATGGAGGGGAGGAGGAGGAGGGAGTGGAGGGAGAGAAGGGAGAAGATGAGGTAGTGGGGGGGGAGGAGGAGGAAGTGGAGGGAGAGGAGGAGGGAGAGAAGGGAGAGGAGGAGGTAGTGGAGGGAGATGAGGAGGGAGATGAGGAGGGAGAGAAGGGAGAGGAGGAGGTAGTGGAGGGGGATGAGGAGGGAGTGGAGGGAGAGAAGGAGGGAGCTGCTTTCTGAGAACTACACACACATACACACACATACACACACATACACACACAAACACACACATACACACACATACACACACATACACACACATACACACACATACACACAAACTCCTCCAGTTATCTTGCTGGATAAATGAAAAGCCATGCTTCCCCTTCCATTTCTATCTCAACCCATTGTTCCCTATTCATAATGTGGCTATTTTACCCCATTACTATTTTGGACTTCATAGGCCACCATACATCAACCTCAGTCTGATGAAATACATTAGGGAATACGTCCCTATAATCCCTCCTTCCTCCTGATGTGTGCACTCCTTACTCCACACAAATATATAAAACACATGGATTGGTGTTTACAAGACCTAGTTTCATTTTCCTCATACTGTTTCCTTTTAAATCCATGAAGAGAAATGTTGTAGCGTTGACTATCATTAAATGTGAAGGCTGTATATATTCAAAACATTTTTTATTTAATTTTATCTTTATTTAACCAGGCAAGTTCAGGCAACCAGAACAAATTCTTATTTTCAATGACGGCCTCGGAACAGTGGGTTAACTGCCTGTTCAGGTGGCAGAACAACAGATTTGTACCTTGTCAGCTCGGGGATTTGAACTTGCAACCTTTCGGTTACTAGCCCAACGCTCTAACCACTAGGCTACCCTGCCGAAATCCATTCTCCATGTGTAATTTAATTACGCGATTAAACTAATCATGTAACTTTAATTAAGTAGGAAGTCGAGGCACCACGGGAAAATGTTTAAAGAGTATTTATTTCCCGAATTAACCTCTTCCGATATTTTCGTATCTTATTGATTACAGTCACTTACTAATGTATTATTACCTCAGTCTCATTACTGAACGTAGCAAACTCTTGGATATCTGCACGAACCCTAACATAGATCATGAATCAGCGATATACAAATTGGCTTAATTATTTATTTACTAACTAATCAATCACAGAATTACATAAACACATGCACAATAGGTCATACATTGGTTTCTGACATGATAGAAAAGTCCCTAGTGGGCTAAACTGAAAAGTCGGCTTGGTAGACAAAGGAAATGGGTGGGGACAGTTCATTTGCGGGAAACTCAGAGTGGATTCACTACATACATACAGTTGAATACTTCATCATAAATATGGACATTTAACACCCTATCAACCGCTCATTGGATTTTAGAAATGCAATTTACATATTTACGGGTATATGCCTTTGTTGTCCCTCTCTGCAATCGCATAGAGTCCATCTGTTGGATAGTCAGTCGACAGAAAGCCTCTGGTTTGTCCACCAGAGATCAAAGTCTGCTGTAGGTCGTTATAATGGATACTTCAGAGTAACATTCGGAAATGTTCTTAGATCGGATGCGTTTACCTGACTAAAGTATTTTAAACAGCTGCATCCTGAATAATTGGTCTTTAGTTTGTAGATTTCTTAGCCATTTCAGCATGGGGATGATCTCCATGTTCTCTGGTCTTTGGTAGAGTTGTAGTTTGAACCACTTCACACACCAGCGTCACCAACATGTTTTGGTCTCTAGAGTGATAGACATGCTCTACATGCCTCGGGTTAGCTCCCTTGCCCCACCCCCCACATATGCGGAGACCGCACCTAGCTTAACTGGCGCATCCAGAGATGCAACCTCTCTCATCATCACTCAATGCCTAGGTTTACCTACACTGTACTCGCACCCTACCATGCCCTTGTCTGTGCATTATACCCTGAATTTATCCTACCACACCCAGAAGTCTGCTCCTTTTACTCTCTGTTCCGAACGCACTAGACGACCAGTTCTTATGGCCTTTTGCCATACCGTTATACTACTCCTCCTCTGTTCCTCTGGTGATATAGAGGTTAACCCAGGCCCTGTGTGTCCCCAAGAGCTCTCATTTGTTGACTTGTGTAACCGGAAAGCCTTGGGATCATGCATGTTAACATCAGAAGCCTCCTCCCTAAGTTTGCTTTATTCACTGCTTTAGCACACTCCGCCAACCCTGATGTCCTTGCCGTGTCTGAATCCTGGCTTAGGAAGGCCACCAAAAATTCTGAAATTTCCATCCTCAACTACAACATTTTCTGTCAAGATAGAACTGCTAAAGGGGTGGAGTTGCAATCTACTGCAGAGATAGCCTGCAGAGTTCTGTCATGTTATCCAGGTCTATGCCCAAACAGTTTGAGCTACTACTTTTAAAGATCCATCTCTCCACAAAATAAGTCTCTCATTGTTGCTGCCTGTTATAGACCCCCCCCCCCAGCTCCCAGCTGTGCCATGGACACTATATATGAATTGATTGCCCCTCATCTATCATCAGAGTTGTACTGTTAGCTGACTTAAACTGGGATATGCTTTAACACCTCAACCATCCTACAATCTAAACTAGATGCCTTCAATCTCTCACAAATTATCAAGGAACCTACCAGGTACAACCCCAAATCTGTAAACATGGGCACCCTCATAGATATCATCCTGACCAACTTGCTCTCTAAATAAACCTCTGTTATCAACCAGGATCTCAGCAATCACTGCCTCATTTCCTGCGTCTGTTATGGGTCCGCGGTAAAAAGACCACCCCTCATCGCTGTCAAACGCTCTCTAAAACACTTCTGCCAGCAGGCCTTTCTAATCGACCTGGCCCGGGTATCCTGGAAGGATATTGACCTCATCCTGTCAGTAGAAGATGCCTGGTTGTTCTTCAAAAGTGCCTTCCTCACTATCTTAAACTAGCATGCCCTATTCAAAAAAATTTGAACTAAGAACAGATATAGCCCTTGGTTCAATCTAGACTTGACTGCCCTTGACCAGCATAAAAACATTGCACTAGCTTTAAAAAGTCCCCGCGATATGCAACTTTTCAGGGAAGTCAGGAACCAATACACACATTCAGTTAGGAAAGCAAAGTCTAGCTTTTTCAAACAGAAATTTGCATCCTGCAGCACTAATTCCAAATGGTTTTGGAACACAGTAAAGTCCATTGAGAAAAAGAACACCTCCTCCCAGCTGCCAACTGCACTGGGGCTAGGAAACACTGTCACCACCGATAAATCCATGATAATCGAGAATTTCAACAAGCATTTCTCTACTGCTGGCCACCCTTTCCACCTGGCTACCCCTACCCCGGCCAACAGCTCTGCATCCCCTGCAGCAACTGGTCCCCACTTCTCCTTCACCCAAATCCAGACAGCTGATGTCCTGAAAGAGCTGCAGAATCTGGATCCCTACAAAGCAGCTGGGCTTGACAATCTGGACTCTTCCTAATATTATCTGCCACCATTTTCGTAAACCCTACCTTACTAGTCTGTTCAACCTCTCTTTCGTGTCATCTGCGATTCCTAAAGATTGGAAAGCGGGAGGGGGAGACACTCTAGACCCAAACTGTTCAAGCGCTATATCCATCCTGCCCTGCCTCTCTAAAGTCTTCAAAAACCAACTGAACAAACAGATCACCGACCATCTCGAATCCCACCGTACATTCGCCGCTATGCAATCCGGTTTCCGAGCTGGTCACGGGTGTACCTCAGCCATGCTCAAGGTCCTAAACCATATCATAACCACCATCGATTAAAAACATTTCTGTGCAGCCGACTTCATCCACCTGGCTAAGACGGTCGAGTCTGTCAATCACCGTATTCTCAACAGCCTTGGTTTCTCTAATGACTGCATCGCCTGGTTGCAGACAGAGTTCAGTGTGTCAGATCGAAGGGCCTGTTGTCCGGACCTCTGGCAGTTTTTATGTGGTGCCACAGGGTTCAATTCTCGGGCCGACTCTTTTCTCTGCATATCTTAATGATGTCTCTCTTGCTGAGGGTGATTCGTTGATCCACCTCTACGCAGACAACATCATACTGTATACATTTGGCCCTTCTTTGGACACTGTGTTAACAGTCTATCGCAGTGCCATCCGTTTTGCCACCAAATCCCCATATATTACCCACCATTGCGACCTGTATGCTCTCGTTGGCTGGTCCTCGCTACATATTCGCCCACCCACCCGTAGCACGCGCTCCAGCAGGTATATTTCACTGGTCATCCCCAAAGAAACACCTCGATGGCTGCCTTTCCTTCCAGTTCTCTGCTTCCAATGACTGGAACGAATTGCAAAAATCACTGAAGTTGGAGACGTATATTTCCCTCACTAAATTCAAGCATCGGCTGTCAGAGCAGGTTACCGTCTGCGCAGCCTTCTGTAAATTGCCCATCCAACCTACTAACTACCTCATCCCAATATTTGTTTTTATTTTTTTCTGCTCTTTTGCACACCTGTATCTCTACCTGCACATCCTCATCTGCACATCTATCACTCCAGTGTTAAATGCTCATTTGTAATTACTTCTCCACTATTGGCCTATTTATTGCCTTACCTCCTTACTTCATTTGCACACACTGTATACAGATGTTCTATTGTGTTATTGACTGTTTATTTGTTTATCCCATGTTGTAACTCTGTGTTGTTGTTTTTGTCACAGTGCTTTGCTTTGTCTTGGCCAGGTCGCAGTTGTAAATGAGAACTTGTTCTCAACTGGCCTACCTGGTTAAAAAAGGTGAAAGAATTGTACACAACCAAAGACACAGTAATGTGTGTTTCCTGTCCTTCATGAGATCACCAAATGAGACAAACTTGACATGACTGGGGAGCACGTGATGCCGCGGAGCTGAGCAGACGTTGACAAACCGAGCTCTTCAAAGTTATTCTATTTTTACCTAAATAACAACGTTGAAACAATATTCTAACATCGGCTGATAAATTGTCAAGTACTTACCTTCCCAAAGAGCCATGGACCTCCGACCGAGAGGCAAGAAGGACGACCAAAACATTGTTGATTCCCAAGATAACGATAACGCTACAGCTAGCAAGATTAGCATTAGCCCTCATAACTCAGACGACAGTTCCAGACTGTTGCTCGCAGCAGCCTCTTGCGAGCCTGCCGACATGCTGGCTACTCTCCTCCGGGAAATTCAGGATGGTAACAGAGGTCTTTCTCTGAAAATTGATAAGAAATCGGCTGAACTCCATTCTTCCATTGACGACGTGAAATCCTCCATGAATTTTCTCCTTTTGAGAACGACTGAGGCAGAGTTGCACATTAGCACAGTTGAAGATACCATCGCTAGACATGACCAGGTCTTGATACAACTGCAAAAGGACAATGCCTACCTCAAAAACAAGGTAGATCAGATGGAGAACCAGAGTAGACGCAGTAATATCCGTGTGGTGGGATTGAAAGAGGACAGCGAGGGCTGTGACCTGGTCCGTTTCTTCACTCAGTGGATCCCGGAGGTCCTAGTCATAATCAACTTCACCAAGCCGCTGGAAATTGAACGCGCCCACAGAACATCAGCGCCGAAACCCCGGCCAGATGAGCCCCCACGAGCCGTCCTGATCAGGTTCCTCCGTTTCCAAGACAGAGAGAAGATACTGCAACTCGCAAGAGCCAAAGGGGACATCACCATCAATGGAAAGAGGGTCAGCCTTTTCCCAGATATAAGCGTGGATCTCGCCAGACGTCGCAAGCATTTCAGACCTGCCGCCAAAGCACTGAAGGAGAAGAACATCACCGGCTACCTCATCCACCCTGCGCGGATGAAAGTTCAGTACAAAGGCCGAAGCCATCTCTTCAACACACCGGGAGAAGTGCACACTTTTCTCAAAGAACTGAGCAACGTCTGAGCCAGGACGGTCTCTCTGGGGGATAAAATGCAACGTCTGAGCCAGGACGGTCTCTCTGGGGGATAAAATGCAACGTCTGAGCCAGGACGGTCTCTCTGGGGGATAAAATGCAACGTCTGAGCCAGGACGGTCTCTCTGGGGGATAAAATGCAACGTCTGAGCCAGGACGGTCTCTCTGGGGGATAAAATGCAACGTCTGAGCCAGGACAGTCTCTCTGGGGATAAAATGCAACGTCTGAGCCAGGACGGTCTCTCTGGGGGATAAAATGCAACGTCTGAGCCAGGACGGTCTCTCTGGGGGATAAAATGCAACGTCTGAGCCAGGACGGTCTCTCTGGGGATAAAATGCAACGTCTGAGCCAGGACGGTCTCTCTGGGGATAAAATGCAACGTCTGAGCCAGGACGGTCTCTCTGGGGGATAAAATGCAACGTCTGAGCCAGGACGGTCTCTCTGGGGGATAAAATGCAACGTCTGAGCCAGGACGGTCTCTCTGGGGGATAAAATGCAACGTCTGAGCCAGGACGGTCTCTCTGGGGGATAAAATGCAACGTCTGAGCCAGGACGGTCTCTCTGGGGGATAAAATGCAACGTCTGAGCCAGGACGGTCTCTCTGGGGGATAAAATGCAACGTCTGAGCCAGGACGGTCTCTCTGGGGGATAAAATGCAACGTCTGAGCCAGGACGGTCTCTCTGGGGGATAAAATGCAACGTCTGAGCCAGGACGGTCTCTCTGGGGGATAAAATGCAACGTCTGAGCCAGGACGGTCTCTCTGGGGATAAAATGCAACGTCTGAGCCAGGACGGTCTCTCTGGGGGATAAAATGCAACGTCTGAGCCAGGACGGTCTCTCTGGGGGATAAAATGCAACGTCTGAGCCAGGACGGTCTCTCTGGGGGATAAAATGCAACGTCTGAGCCAGGACGGTCTCTCTGGGGATAAAATGCAACGTCTGAGCCAGGATCTGGGGGATAAAATGCAACGTCTGAGCCAGGACGGTCTCTCTGGGGGATAAAATGACGTCTGAGCCAGGACGGTCTCTCTGGGGGATAAAATGCAACGTCTGAGCCAGGACGGTCTCTCTGGGGGATAAAATGCAACGTCTGAGCCAGGACGGTCTCTCTGGGGGATAAAATGCAACGTCTGAGCCAGGACGGTCTCTCTGGGGGATAAAATGCAACGTCTGAGCCAGGACGGTCTCTCTGGGGATAAAATGCAACGTCTGAGCCAGGACGGTCTCTCTGGGGGATAAAATGCAACGTCTGAGCCAGGACGGTCTCTCTGGGGATAAAATGCAACGTCTGAGCCAGGACGTCTCTGGGGGATAAAATGCAACGTCTGAGCCAGGACGGTCTCTCTGGGGATAAAATGCAACGTCTGAGCCAGGACGGTCTCTCTGGGGGATAAAATGCAACGTCTGAGCCAGGACGGTCTCTCTGGGGGATAAAATGCAACGTCTGAGCCAGGACGGTCTCTCTGGGGGATAAAATGCAACGTCTGAGCCAGGACGGTCTCTCTGGGGGATAAAATGCAACGTCTGAGCCAGGACGGTCTCTCTGGGGGATAAAATGCAACGTCTGAGCCAGGACGGTCTCTCTGGGGGATAAAATGCAACGTCTGAGCCAGGACGGTCTCTCTGGGGGATAAAATGCAACGTCTGAGCCAGGACGGTCTCTCTGGGGGATAAAATGCAGTTAGTTTGTTTTCTCTTATCTGGATTGAACTGCTGGTATCTCCCGTATCTATAATTGATTTGTACATTTTCAACTAACCGTATCTTCCCGGGGTGAGTTCTATTACATTTACAGGAGAGTATATTTTGGTTTAGTCCATATCTACTGGGCGAAGCAATAAGTGGGCTTAGGCCCACTGCTTTCCCCCTCATTTATGTTAATCTTTCGAAAAGAGACTGAAGCATCCCTTACCGGGGGCAGTAAATATTCAGCCATAAATATCTATTCACAACGTTTGTTTTCAACTTAGAGAGCTCGCAGGTTTTAGTTTACGCCAAGGTTTAGCTAGTAAGAGCAAGATGGAAAGCGAGCAGCAACGTATCTCTACAAGTGTATTCATGTTTGATTGTTGGGATTGTTGTCTCTTTTGTGCTCAAACCAAAGTTGAAACATTTCCTAATGATCTGCATATGATAGATTTCTATTCAGTTACATATTTGAAACCCAACCTATGCTTAATCCACTAAAATATGTCACATTCAACGTAAAAGGTCTTAACAGCCCGATTAAAAGGAAAAGAGTCTATTACATACCTTAAGAAATTAAAGCCTGACATTGTGTTTTTACAAGAAACACATCTTACAGCCAGTGAACACAAGAAATTGAAGAGGGAATGGGTAGGACAAGTTTTTGCATCCTCTTTTAACTCCAAAGCAAGAGGAACTGCCATTTTGATAAGTAGACACATCCCCTTCTGCGTCAACAACACCATCTCTGATCCCTCTGGCAGGTTTGTTTTGGTGCAGGGGCATATGTTTTCAGAGTCAACAACACCATCTCTGATCCCTCTGGCAGGTTTGTTTTGGTGCAGGGGCATATGTTTTCAGAGTCAACAACACCATCTCTGATCCCTCTGGCAGGTTTGTTTTGGTACAGGGACATATGTTTTCAGAGTCAACAACACCATCTCTGATCCCTCTGGCTGGTTTGTTTTGGTGCAGGGGCATATGTTTTCAGAGTCAACAACACCATCTCTGATCCCTCTGGCTGGTTTGTTTTGGTGCAGGGGCATATGTTTTCAGAGTCAACAACACCATCTCTGATCCCTCTGGCTGGTTTGTTTTGGTGCAGGGCATATGTTTTCAGAGTCAACAACACCATCTCTGATCCCTCGGGCAGGTTTGTTTTGGTGCAGGGGCATATGTTTTCAGAGTCAACAACACCATCTCTGATCCCTCTGGCAGGTTTGTTTTGGTGCAGGGGCATATGTTTTCAGAGTCAACAACACCATCTGATCCCTCTGGCAGGTTTGTTTTGGTGCAGGGGAATATGTTTTCAGAGTCAACAACACCATCTCTGATCCCTCTGGCAGGTTTGTTTTGGTGCAGGGGCATATGTTTTCAGAGTCAACAACACCATCTCTGATCCCTCTGGCAGGTTTGTTTTGGTGCAGGGGCATATGTTTTCAGAGTCAACAACACCATCTCTGATCCCTCTGGCAGGTTTGTTTTGGTGCAGGGGCATATGTTTTCAGAGTCAACAACACCATCTCTGATCCCTCTGGCAGGTTTGTTTTGGTGCAGGGGCATATGTTTTCAGAGTCAACAACACCATCTCTGATCCCTCTGGCAGGTTTGTTTTGGTGCAGGGGCATATGTTTTCAGAGTCAACAACACCATCTCTGATCCCTCTGGCAGGTTTGTTTTGGTGCAGGGGCATATGTTTTCAGAGTCAACAACACCATCTCTGATCCCTCTGGCAGGTTTGTTTTGGTGCAGGGGCATATGTTTTCAGAGTCAACAACACCATCTCTGATCCCTCTGGCAGGTTTGTTTTGGTGCAGGGGCATATGTTTTCAGAGTCTTGGACCCTATTGAATATTTATGCTCCTAACTTCGATGACCATATGTTTATTCAGAATGTCTTCCTTCAGGTCGCTCAAGCACCACCAGGATGGCTACTGGTTGGAGGAGATTTTAATTTTTGTTTAGATACAGTTCTTGATAGGTCTTCTGATAAACCCTCACTTCTTACCAAAGCCGGCAAGCTCACCATGTCATTCATGAAAGATCTCAATTTACTAGACATCTGGAGACAGTTGCACCCACAGGATAGGGACTACTCTTTTTATTCACACCCACACAAGACACACACGCACATAGATAACTTTTTACTTTCGACACAACTGTTTCATAGAGTGTTAGATGTCGAGTATCTCCCCAGATTGCTTAGTGACCATTCTCCTCTGGTATTATCAATCTCCATTCCTACCAAGGTAAATGGAGCATATAGATGGAGACTAAATTCTACACTCCTAAAGCAACCTGAATTTTGTGCATTCATCAAAGAGCAGATCAATATTTTTACTTTGACAAACAAACCCTCTGCTCCTGACAGCTTCATTCTTTGGGACACATTGAAGGCCTATCTGAGGGGACAGATTATTTCATATACTAAAGGGCTGAAGAGAAAACACGGTGCGGAACTGAGTGCCCTTGAATCTGAAATCTCTGAGCTAGAGAAAACCTACCTAAGAGGCCCGACTAAAGATCTATACAGGCTTTTGGTAAATAAAAAACTTAAATATAATATTCTGAACACATATCAAGCTGAGAGGGCCATCACTAAATCAAAACAGCGTTATTACGAGCTTGGGGAGAAAGCTCACAAAGTATTCGCATGGCAACTGAAAGCAGAGGAGAGTAAAGAGGACAATTAATGCCATAGAAACTCTTACTAATGAGATATCTTTCGACCCTACTGAAATTAATAATACTTTTAAGAAATACTATGAAGACCTCTACACTTCCCAATCAAGCGATGATCTATTAGAGATCGACTCCTTTCTCTCCTCTCTCAACCTCCCATGCCTGTCAGGGGAAGACAGCGAGCGCCTGAGTGAACACTTCTCAGTTCCTGAATTGTTGGAGGCCATTAAATCCTTACCTTCTAATAAATCTCCTGGGGAGGATGGCTTCCCTCCAGAGTTCTATAAAGAATTTAGGGAGCTGTTGGTCCCCTACCTTATGGAGGTACTTAAAAAAGCCAGAGAAGACAACTGCTTTCCAGAGTCCTTCCCTCAAGCAGTGATTACTGTAATCCACAAGAAAGGGAAAAACCCGCTAAAGTGCGCCTCCTATAGACCAATCTCTCTCCTTAACACAGATTGTAAACTGGTCACCAAGATGCTATCTAAGAGACTAGAGTCATGTCTTCCCCTGTTGGTCAACCCAGATCAGACTGGCTTCATAATTAATAGATTGTCCTCCAATAATCTCAGAAGTTTCTTTGATATAATTCACCTTGCTAACAAAAACAAAATACCTAGTGTCGCAGTCTCCCTCAACGCTGAAAAGGCCTTTGATAGGGTTGAATGGCCATACCTCTTTCGCATCTTGGAAAAGTTCGGTTTAGGTACCGTGTTTGTAAATTTGATAAAATCACTCTACAAATCTCCTAAAGCGAGGATTGCTACCAATGGGATTACTTCCTCCTCTTTCCCTCTTTATAGGGGGAACAGACAAGGTTGCCCAATTAGCCCCCACCTCTTTGCCCTTGCCATCGAACCGTTGGCTGAGGCTATTAGAACGTGCCCTGACATACATGGCTTTGAGGTGGGCCCCCATACCCATAAATTATCACTCTTTGCGGACGACCTTATCTTATTTCTAACAAACCCAGAACACTCCCTCTCTCACTTGCAGATCCTACTACAGTGTTATAGTTCTTTCTCTGGATATAAGGTCAATTTTGATAAAAGCGAAATCTTATCGTTGTCTGTCTTTGACCATCATACCATCAAGCACAAGTTTCCTTTTAGATGGTCGCCTATGGGCTTCACATATTGGGCATAATGGTGGATGGTAATCTGAACAACCTCTATAAACTCAATCTGGCCAGTTTGTTGCAAAAGGTGGAGGTTGACCTTTGTAAATGGATGGACTTACCTCTCACTCTACTGGGTAGAATCAATGTAATTAAAATGAATGTCCTGCCCAGGTTTCTATATCTGTTTCAATCTCTCCCCATCCCTGTTCCCGCAGCATTTTTTCCTCTCTCAACAAGCTGACCAGACGGTTTATCTGGCACGGCAAAACCCCTAGGGTTGGCCTGGATAAACTAACCCTTGATTACAGTCAAGGGGGCTTAAAACCTCCCCAATTTTAGAATGTACTACTGAGCTGCACAGTCTAGGTTTCTGGCTCAGAGGTTTGACAATGGTCCCTCTCCCTCATGGTTGAACATTGAAAAGCTTGAGGTAAATGATGACACTGGGGCAGATTTGTTTTACAAATGGCACCTAAAATCTATAAAAACCATCACAGACAACCCTTTAATCATACATTCTGTCCTGGCATGGTGCAAACTGCATGAGCTGTTCGGACGAGGGGGATTCCTTTCCCTTAAAACCCCTTTATGGAACAATAGATTGATCCCTATGTTTTTCCAGAATAGTAACTTTAGACCATGGTCTGATAAGGGGATCACTCTTCTGGAACATTGTTAAGAGGAGGGAGTTGTTATGTCTTTTGATCAGCTGAAACAGAAATACCACTTGCCTAACAGGGACTTCTTTAGCTACCTACAACTACGAAACTTTATTAGGGTGACTCTCAAGGGACAATGGAACCTACCTAAGATGTCACCTATTGAACAACTCTGCCACGCAGACCAACCACTGTTCAAGACCATTTCCCGTGTATACGATGCTCTTATGTCAGGACTAACACTGCCTGGGCTAGATAAACCCCGATTTAGATGGGAAAAATATCTGGGTATTGATCTTGATGAGGATCTATGGAGTGACCTATGCAGGGATGGTGTTAAATCCACATTGAACTCCAGATACAGACTGATCCAGTTTAATTTCCTCCATCAGATCTATATCACCCCTTCTAGACTGCACAAGTTCAACCCAGATATCTCCTCCCTATGTTTTAGATGTGGCTCAGATGAAGGAACATTCCTCCATTCCACTTGACAGTGTTCAAAACTACACGGTTTCTGGCAGGGGGTATGCGATACCATATCCTCAATTCACGGGGTTGCATTCCCTTTAGACGTGGAGGTCTGTCTACTGAGTAACTTTACTAACACCAATCTTAGGCAAAGCCATACTATAAAGCTAACAGAAATATTGCTAGCGATTGCCAATAAATGTATTGCCTTGAAATGGAAATTGGATTCCTCCCTGCCAGTTGCAATGTGGCTATCGGAAGTTAATAGTTGTATCCCTTTGGAGAAAATCACTTACTGCTTGAGGAATAAGTTAAAGACATTTTACAGAATTTGGCAACCTTTTATTGACTATATGGAGAATCTCCCCCCACATCTCATTGATTGAATCTATATATAATCCTCACATAATGTTTCACATGTAATGTATAATATGGAGCCTACGGCAGGTGATCCAATGTCTCGTTATTTTTTTATATATGTTTTCTTATTGTATGTTTGTTTATATAATTATTATTATTATTTATTTTTGTTATGCTTGTCTGTCGTCTGACATGACTGTCCCTTAAGTGTCCACTGACCATTCCCACATTCTCAAAAAAAAAAATATTGTTTAATTCTCCAAATTTGGGGATTAGGAGGTCTGGCAAGAAGAATGCCTTTGTTCTCTCCCTCAATACTGCATCAAAGCGAAGAGAGAGTTTCTACCAGGAATTTATGACTGTTGTAAAACCTGTGGTTGGAGAGAGAGAGGGGGGGGGCACGATACATAGCCAAAAGGGCCACATCGTGGCAGAAGTGAACAAATGCACAATTCGGAAGAAAGGAATGATAATTGGGACCTACCCGCCGGGGCGCGGACATCAACCTTAGTTAACTTCTTATGGGCAGGTAGCGTCCAACCTGGCCAACATCTGGTGAAATTGCAGAGCACGGAATTCAAACTAGAGAATTATAAATATTGAATAAAATAAAATCACAAGCGTAATACATCAAAATAAAGCTTAATTTCTTGTTAATCCAGCCGCTGTGTCAGATTTACGGCGAAAGCACACCATGATATTATCTGAGGACTGCGCCCCGCATTCAAAACCATGAAAAACATATTTCAACCAGGCAGGTGCGACACGAAAGTCAGAAATAGCGATATAATAAATGCCTTACCTTTGATGATCTTCTTCTTTTGGCACTCCAAAAGGTCCCAGATACACAAATGGTCCTTTTGTTCAATAATGTACTTCTTTACATCCATAAAAACTCAGTTTAGCTGGCGTTTCCGTCAATAATCCACCCAGTATCCCTCCATCAAAATACATACAAAATGAATCCCAAACATTACTAATAAACCTTTCCAAACAAGTCAAACAACGTTTATAATCAAACCGTAGGTACCCTAATACGTAAATAAACTATCAAATTTAAGATGGAAAATCATTATTGTTTTTACAGGAGGAAAATACCAAAGACACACTCTTCCAAGCGCTTGGAAAATGGGAGCCACCTAGAAAAACTACAAACACTAGCTCAATTTTCAAAAACCAGCCTGAAACTCTTTATAAAGACTGTTGCCATCTAGTTGAAGCCCTAGGAACTGCAATCTGAGAGGACTTTGCCTTGTAACAGCCATTGAAAATAGTGGTAGGAGGCAGATTATTATTTTTTTTAGGATGGTTTGTCCTCGTGGTTCCGCCTGCCATATCAGTTCTGTTATACTCACAGACATTATTCTAACAGTTTTAGATATGCATTATTTTAACAGTTTTATATGCATATCCTAGCTTCTGGGCCTGAGTAACAGGCAGTTTACTTTGGGCATGCTTTTCATCCGGACATGAAAATACTGCCCCCTACCCAAGAGAGGTTAAAAAACATTCCAATCAGTTAAGAAGCCCCAGTGTGGAACAATATATAAACAATAGACCACCGTCCTGATTGAAAAGTAATTGAGAATCCCCTCAAGTGGTAAACCAGGGAAGTTCTAGGATTTTAGGACATTTGGGGCATAGCCTAAAATCAGTTGGGGGGTCCTTAGGCATTCTCCCCCTGCAAGAAAAAAATGAATTTCAACAGGTAAACAAAGGAATTTGGTTCATTTTGAGAAATTAGAACATTGAGAGATGAGATAATTTATAGTTAACTTGAACCTTCCCACCTGCCACAGCATACACTGCCAAAACTCACTTACAGTAGCTACTGTGAGTCACTCTACACTGGAACATTCTACACTGAAACATTCTACTCGGGAACACTCTCTACTGGGGAACACTCTCTACTCTGGAACACTCTCTACTGGGGAACACTCTCTACTCTGGAACACTCCCTACTCTGGAACTCCCTACTCTGGAACACTCTCTACTGGGGAACACTCTCTGGAACTCTCACTGGAACAACTGGGGAATTCTGGAACACTCCCTACTCTGGAACTCCCTACTCTGGAACACTCTCTACTGGGGAACACTCTCTACTCTGGAACACTCTCTACTGGGGAACACTCTCTACTCTGGAACACTCTCTACTGGGGAACACACTGGAACACTCCCTACTCTGGAACTCCCTACTCTGGAAACTGGGGAACTCTCTACTCTGGAACACTCTCTACTGGGGAACACTCTCTACTCTGGAACACTCCCTACTCTGGAACACTCCCTACTCTGGAACTCCCTACTCTCTACTGGGGAACACTCTCTACTGGGGAACACTGGAACTCCCTACTCTGGAACACTCTACTCTGGAACACTCTCTACTCTGGAACACTGGAACTCCCTACTCTGGAACACTCTCTACTGGGGAACACTCTACTGGGGAACACTCTCTACTCTGGAACACTCCCTACTCTGGAACACTCTCTACTCTACTGGGGAACACTCTCTACTCTGGAACACTCTCTACTCTGGAACACTCTCTACTGGGGAACACTCTCTACTGGGGAACACTCTCTACTCTGGAACACTCTCTACTGGGGAACACTCTCTACTGGGGAACACTCTCTACTGAACACTCTACTCTGGAACACTCTCTACTCTGGAACACTCTCTACTGGGGAACACTCTCTACTGGGGAACACTCTCTACTCTGGAACACTCTCTACTGGGGAACACTCTCTACTCTGGAACACTCTCTACTCTCCATAATGTGGAACACTCTCTACTGTGGAACACATACATCTATATGATATTGCCAAAAACCTCTCAACAGTTTCAAACTTAGACTGACCTGTCCAATGAGCCAAATCGATTTAAGAATCCCACAGTACCCAAACACCCTCTCGCCCGTGGCAGCACATTGCACTCCTTTAGAAACAGATCCCGGATTGTCGTGTGTGTGTGTGTGTGTGTGTGTGTCCTGGCAGCACACTGCAGTCCTTCATTGGCTCACTCCTTCACTCCTCTCCTCCATCTGTCTCTCTCTCTCTCTATGTATATTTATATATACAATTGGAGTCGGAAGTTTACATACAGTGCACCTTAGCCAAAAACATTCAAACTCAGTTTTTTCAGAATTCCTGACATTTAATTCTAGTAAATATTCCCTGCCTTTAGGTCAGTTAGGATCACCACTTTACTTTAAAGAAGGTGAAATGTCAGAATAATGGTAGAGAGAAGGATTTATTTCAGCTTTTATTTATTTCATCATCACCTCCTATAGGTTACAGACATCGTTGGATCTACGAATTTGTTTAATTTATATTTGGTTTAATTCTAGGCCTATAGAATTTTGGTTTAATTAATTAACGGCCTATAGAAATTCATTTAATTATAGGCCTATAGAAATTTGCAACAAAAATACAATGTCACAAAATAGCTTTAACACGATTTAGTCCATTCAATGATGACATCATATGCTATATGCATGTGGCCCGTCTGCTGCAGGCATAGGCCCTAAATCAAAGTAGCCTTTGAGTCCAGCCTTCACCGCGACAGGTCAACAGTTGTCAATAGGCCTTTGGAAGCAGTACAGCTTTAGCGAAGAGTGACACTATGGTATAGCCTACTGCATAAACCCTTGTATGTGACCTGTATTCAATAGTAGCTTTTCCATATTGTAGGCTAATAAGTAGCCTATATTTCTACGAAACACTTCCTCGACAATCAAGGCTAGGCTACTGCAAAAAAATATTGACTTGAGACAATCGCTGGGAAGTCATTTATCCAATGCCCCCACATTTGGCTTATATGGCGAGATGCTCTGCTCCTCTGCATTGTAACAGCATAATAGCCAACATATTTTGAGAAATTAACAATGTACATTTTAACCTACAGTAATAGTATTGCCAACTGGGGTGTCGAACTGTGAGGCTAAACACCATGCTAGAAAGGATTATCAACACATACTGAGCAGCTCATGTTATTGACAGAAGCATGCTACACGGCAGACTACACGGCAGACCAATCCAAACTCATCTCTCGGCATGACCATTATCTCAGCCAATCATGGCTAGAGGGAAGGTTCCTGTATTTTTGTCCATGGCTAAACCAACTTGTCTTCTAATTTTAACAATTTTATTCATTTTTACAGATGGCATACAAGTTTGGCACATGAAAGTCAAATCAAATCAAAGTTACGTTTTCCAGAAGGAATATCTGACAAACATTTATTTTAAAAAAAGAAAACAATACCAGCGAAGTAGTGAGGTGTGACATTCTCTTTTTGAAATGGGTCACATGTGAGTTGGCCTAATAAATGTCGTTTGGCTATGTGCCATGCCAAGGCTATAGGCTTGTTCATTTAGCTGACAAGATATGCTTAAAAGTCCCGTGCCAATATTACATATTATATGATTTTATATTAAGAAGAATATAATTTAACTTAGCTGAATGAAAGATAAATTATTTTTTCCCCATTCCAGAGCATGTGTGCATATGAAGTGGCTATGTAGAGCGTAAAAGTGATCATTTGAAACAGGTCTTAGACGTTAGATTTAGAGTTATTTGGCAACTTTAGTTTTGAATGATACAATCCCTAAAATGTCTTACAAATCAAAACATTGATAGCGTCTCTGCACTCTGCAGAAAGATATAAAGGAGATAGAGGGGGAGATGGAAACGCATAGTGGTGAGATATTCTGTGTAACTAAAGGTAATGGGTCAAAAATAATTGTAGACCTCCACAAGTCTGGTTCATCCTTGAGAGCAAATTCCAAAGCCTGAAGGTACCACATTCATCTGTACAAACAATAGTACGCAATTATAAACACCATGGGACCACGCAGCCGTCATACCGCTCAGGCAGAAGACGTGTTTTGTCTCCTAGAGATGAATGTACTTTAGTGCGAAAAGTGCAAATCAATCCCAGAACAACAGCAAAGGACCTTGTGAATATGCTGGAGGAAACAGGTACAAAAGTATCTATATCCACAGTAAAACGAGTTCTATATAGACATAACCTGAAAGGCCGCTCAGTAAGGAAGAAGCCACTGCTCCAAAACTGTCATAAAAAAGCCAGACTACGTTTTGCAACTGCACATGGGGACAAAGATTGTACATTTTGGAAAAATATCCTCTGCTCTGATGAAACAAAAATAGAACTGATTGGCTATAATGACCATTTTTATGTTTGTAGGGAAAAGGGGGAGGCTTGCAAGCCAAAGAACACCATCCCAACCGTGAAGCACAGGGGTGGCAGCATCATGTTATGGGGGTACTTAGTTGCCGGAGGGACTGGTGCACTTGACAAAATAGATGACATCACAAGGAAGGAAAATTATGTGGATATATTGAAGTAAAATCTCAAGACATCAGTCAGGAAGTTAAACCTCGGTCGCAAATGGTTCTTCCAAATGGACAATGACCCCAAGCATACTTCCAAAGTTATTGCAAAATGGCATAAGGACAACAAAGTCAAGGTATTGGAGTGGCCATCACAAAGTCCTGACCTTAAGAAAATGTGTATGCAGAACTGAAAAAGCGTGTGCGAGCAAGGAGGCCTACAAACCTGACTCAGTTACACCAGCTCTGTCAGGAGGAATTGGCCAAAATTCACCCAATTTATTGTGGGAAGCTTATGGAAGGCTACCTTAAGTGTTTGACCCAAGTTAACGCTACCAAATACTAATTGAGTGGTTGTAAACTTCTGACCCACTGGGAATGTGACGAAAGAAATAAAAGCTGGAATCAATCATTCTCTCTACTATTATTCTGACATTTCACATTCTTAACATTCTTTCATAACTGACCTAACTGACCTAAAACAGGGAATTTTTTACTAGGATTAAATGTCAGGAATTTTCAAAAACTGAGATTAAATGTATTTCACTAAGGTGTATGTACACGTCCGACTTCAACTTTTATCGGCTGAAAGCTGAGAAATGGAACGAAAGGCGGCCAAATGAGGTGTTGGCTTTAGGGTTGATCAGTGAGATACACCTGCTGGAGCGCGTGCTACGGATGGGTGTTGCCATCGTGACCAGTGAACTGAGATAAGGCGGAGCTTTACCTAGCATGGACTTGTAGATGACCTGGAGCCAGTGGGTCTGGCGACGAATATGTAGCGAGGGCCAGCCGACTACAGGTCGCAGTGGTGGGTGGTATAAGGTGCTTTAGTGACAAAACGGATGGCACTGTGATAAACTGCATCCAGTTTGCTGAGTAGAGTGTTGGAAGCAATTTTGTAGATGACATCGCCGAAGTCGAGGATCGGTAGGATAGTCAGTTTTACGAGGGTAAGTTTGGCGGCGTGAGTGAAGGAGGCTTTGTTGCGGAATAGAAAGCCGACTCTAGATTTGATTTTCAATTGGAGATGTTTGATATGAGTCTGGAAAGAGAGTTTGCAGTCTAGCCAGACACCTGGGTACTTATAGATGTCCACATATTCAAGGTCGGCACCATCCAGGGTGGTGATGCTAGTCAGGCATGCGGGTGCAGGCAGTGAACGGTTGAAAAGCATGCATTTGGTTTTACTAGCGTTTAAGAGCAGTTGGAGGCCACGGAAGGAGTGTTGTATGGCATTGAAGCTCGTTTGGAGGTTAGATAGCACAGTGTCCAATGATGGGCCGGAAGTATATAGAATGGTGTCGTCTGTGTAGAGGTGGATCAGGGAATCGCCCACAACAAGAGCAACATCATTGATATATACAGATAGTCCTGGAGCTCAGGGTCCTGCTCAGGTCCTCCGAGAGAGAAAGAAGAGAGAAGGAAGAATTCACTTAGATTCACACAGGACACCGAAAAGAGTCGGCCCCAGGATTGAACCCTGTGGCACCCCCATAGAGACTGCCAGAGGACCGGACAGCATGCCCTCCGATTTGACACACTGAACTGTCTGCAAAGTAGTTGGTGAACCAGGCAAGGCAGTCATCCGAAAAACCGAGGCTACTGAGTCTGCCGATAAGAATAGGATGATTGACAGAGTCGAAATCCTTGGCAAGGTCGATGAAGACGGCTGCACAGTACTGTCTTTTATTGATGGCAGTTATGATATCGTTTAGTACCTTGAGCGTGGCTGAGGTGCACCCGTGACCGGCTCAGAAACCAGATTGCACAGCGGAGAAGGTACGGTGGGATTCGAGATGGTCAGTGACCTGTTTGTTGACTTGGCTTTCGAAGACCTTAGATAGGCAGGGCAGGATGGATATAGGTCTGTAACAGTTTGGGTCCAGGGTGTCTCCCCCTTTGAAGAGGGCGATGACTGCGGCAGCTTTCCAATCCTTGGGGATCTCAGACGATATGAAAGAGAGGTTGAACAGGCTGGTAATAGGGGTTGCGACAATGGCGATGGATAGTTTCAGAAATGGAGGGTCCAGATTGTCAAGCCCAGCTGATTTGTACGGGTCCAGGTTTTGCAGCTCTTCCAGAACATCTGCTATCTGGATTTGGGTAAAGGAGAACCTGGAGAGGCTTGGGCGAGTAGCTGCGGGGGGGCGGAGTTGTTGGCCGAGTTTGGAGTAGCCAGGCGGAAGGCATGGCCAGCCATTGAGAAATGCTTGTTGAAGTTTTCGATAATCATGGATTTATCGGTGGTGACCGTGTTACCTAGCCTCAGTGCAGTGGGCAGCTGGGAGGAGGTGCTCTTGTTCTCCATGGACTTCGAAATGTCCCAGAACTTTTTTGCATATCGCGGGGACTATTCGATGCTATCGCAGTACGCCACAGGATGTTTTTGTGCTGGTCGAGGGCAGTCAGGTCTGGAGTGAACCAAGGGCTATATCTGTTCTTAGTTCTGCATTTTTTGAACGGAGCATGCTTATCTAAAATGGTGAGGATGTTACTTTTAAAGAGTGACCAGGCATCCTCAACTGACAGGATGAGGTCAATGTCCTTCCAGGATACCCGGGCCAGGTCGATTAGAAAGGCCTGCTCACAGAAGTGTTTTAGGGAGCGTTTGACAGTGATGAGGGGTGGCCGTTTAACTGCGGCTCAGTAACGGATACAGGCAATGAGGCAGTGATCGCTGAGATCCTGGTTGAAGACAGCGGAGGTGTATTTGGAGGGCAAGTTGGTCAGGATGACGTCTATGAGGGTGCCCTTGTTTACAGATTTAGGGTTGTACCTGGTGGGTTCCTTGATGATTTGTGTGAGATTGAGGGCATCTAGCTTCGATTGTAGGACTGCCGGGGTGTTAAGCATATCCCAGTTTAGGTCACCTAACAGAACAAACTCTGAAGCTAGATGGGGGGCGATCAATTCACAAATGGTGTCCAGGGCACAGCTGGGAGCTGAGGGGGGTCGGTAGCAGGCGGCAACAGTGAGAGACTTATTTCTGGAGAGAGTCATTTTCAAAATTAGTAGTTCGAACTGTTTGGGTATGGACCTGGAAAGTATGACATTACTTTGCAGGCTATCTCTGCAGTAGACTGCAAATCCTCCCCCTTTGGCAGTTCTATCTTGACGGAAAATGTTATAGTTGGGTATGGAAATCTCAGAATTTTTGGTGGCCTTCCTGAGCCACGATTCAGACACGGCAAGGACATCAGGGTTAGCAGAGTGTGCTAAAGCAGTGAGTAAAACAAACTTAGGGAGGAGGCTTCTGATGTTGACATGCATGAAACCAAGGCTGAGGGTGCCTCGGGACATGCAGGGCCTGGGTTTACCTCCACATCACCCGCGGAACAGAGGAGGAGTAGTATGAGGGTGCGGCTAAAGGCTATCAAAACTGGTAGCCTAGAGCGTTGGGGACAGAGAATAAAAGGAGCAGATTTCTGGGCATGGTAGAATATATTCAGGGCATAATGCGCAGACAGGGGTATGGTGGGGTGCGGGTACAGCAGAGTTAAGCCCAGGCACTGGGTGATGATGAGAGAGGTTGTATCTCTGGACATGCTGGTTGTAATGGGTGAGGTCACTGCATGTGTGGGAGGTGGGACAAAGGAGGTATCAGGGGTATGAAGAGTGGAACTAGGGGCTCCATTGTAAACTAAAACAATGATAACTAACCTGAACAACAGTATACAAGGCATATTGACATTTGAGAGAGACATACAGCGAGGCATACAGTAATCACAGGTGTTGAATTGGGAGAGCTAGCTAAAACAGTAGCTAAAACAGTAGGTGAGACAACAGCTAATCAGCTAGCACAACAACAGCAGGTAAAATGGCATTGACTAGGCAGGGGGATTAACTACACACAGAAATGGGGCCGACAGATAAAACTTAAACAAGCAGAATGGAGTACCGTGATTAATGGACAGTCCAGCATGCATCAGCTATGTAGCCAAGTGATCAGTGTCCAGGGGGCAGCGGTGGATGGGGCAGGGAAGCTAGACTGGCGAGTATTATCCAGGTTAAAAAAACTGTCTGGCTGTGCAGAAGGTAAAAGCCGCTAGCAGTGGCTAACAATGACTAAATAGCTTGTAGCTAGTAAGCTGGTTAGCTTCTGGAGGTCCTTGAATGTGTTCTAAAAATTAAAAATAATAGCGATTCCGTATCACATTGGGTGAGGCAGGTTACCGGAAGGTATAAACGAATTAAAAATCGAAAAGAGATTGAAAGTAAATATGGGTCCAGTGAGTGGTTGGGACGCGGCGATTCAGACGGTTAGCAGGCCTGTGCTAACAAGCTAACAGTTAGTAGGCCGGGGCTAAACAAGGTAGCAGTTAGCGGACCGGGGCTAAACAAGCTAGCAGTTAGCAGGCCGAATTAGCAAGCAAGGAGATAGCAAGGGCTAGAAAGTTAGCCTTTGGGGGACGTCGCGATGGGGTGAGTCTGTTTATGCCTCTTCATGCGGTGACATCGATAGACCGGTCGTGGGTCCGGATATTGTAGCCCAGGAGTATGCTTCGTTGGTAGCACAGGAGCTCTGGCCGGGCTAGCTTCAAGCTAAGTAGATGGAAACGCTAGCCAGGAGTAATCATCCGGGGTTGCGGTTAGCTAGTTAGCTAGTTGTGAAGATCCAGCTGAAAATGTTCAGTTTGCGGTGGGAATCCAGTGGGAATCCGGGGATAAAAAATAATAGGTCCGTTATGCTCTGGTTAGAGTCGCGTTGTTCGAACTGGCGAGAGCTTTCCGAGCTAAAGGTTAGCTGATGACCGGTTAGCTGAAGACCGCTAGCAATGGTTTGCTGACTGATAGCTGGTAGTTAGCTGGCTAGCTTCAGTTGAGGGGTTCCGGATCCGAAGTAAATATAAATACTTTAGAAAAAAAAGCAGATCCGCGCTACATTGGGTGAGGCGGGTTGCAGGAGAATATTTAGATGTTGAGGTTTAGCAAAATGTTTTAAAAGATATGCGAAAAAAAATATGTCAAAAAAACGATATATACAAGGGACACGACACGACAAGACGTCTGACTGCTACGCCATCTTGGATTCAATTATAACTGCACTGTCCAATTTACAGTAGCTATTACTGCGAAAAAATGTTTCACTGCGATAGGTTTGTTAAATTCCTTTCCTCATGAGAGCTTGTAGACTTGTTTACCTTTTGCATTTTACTTTTTGTTGCCAATCTTACTTTGCTACCTGCCAACTTTACGTTTTTTACTTTTTAATTCCCGTTAAAATGTTTAGTTTTTCCCTCGCTCAACTTTTTTCATTCAACTTTTTCACTCCGGACGCTTTATCTGGACGTGGATCATCAGGACCGCCACCAGCAGAAGCTAAGTAGTAATATTAACATGATGCCTTCTAATTGCAGTCGCTGTACTCATAATATACAGGAGGACTATCGCCTTATGGCGAGGATAGCAGTGCTGCAAGCCCAGCTTCAGACGCAATCGTTAGGCAAGGGTAATTTCAGTGTAGGAAAGGATGAAACAGCGTCTGTGCCACCAGTAAGTACAGATAGTAGTATAAATCCCTTCGCACAGTCCCTGCAGCCGTACAATTTTCTCATGGCTTCTGGAATGAAATGCTGTATGTAGGAATGCTCAACCGGTGTCGCTCATTCAGCCGACAGAAAACTTTCAACCGGTTCTCCGCTTTCAGCAGCGGAGTCAGAGACCAAGCCTTCTCTGGTCTCTACTCCTCCCATTACGGGGTCTGAGACGCCGAAGCTTCGCACCATTAGCTCTGACAAAATGAAAACCGTAGTCATTGGCGACTCCATTAACCGCAGTATTAGACTTAAAACGAATCATCCAGCGATCATACACTGTTTACCAGGGGGCAGGGCTACCGACGTTAAGGCTAATCTGAAGATGGTGCTGGCTAAGGTTAAAATTGGCGAGTGCAGAGAGTATAGGGATATTGTTATCCACGTCGGCACCAACGATGTTAGGATGAAACAGTCAGAGGTCACTAAGCGCAACATTGCTTCAGCGTGTAAATCAGCTAGAAAGATGTGGCAGCAGGAGTAATTGTCTCTGGCCCCCTCCCAGTTAGGGGGAGTGATGAGCTCTACAGCAGAGTCTCACAACTCAATCGCTGGTTGAAAACAGTATTTTACCCCTTCCAAAAGAAGGAATTTGTAGATAATTGGCCCTCTTTCTGGGACTCACAAACAAAATGGACCCTGCCTGGCCTGTTGAGGAGGACTCCATCCTAGCTGGAGGTGTGCTCTCATCTTATCTACGAACATCGACAGGGCTCTAACTCCCCTAGCTCCAAAATGAGATAACAGGCTAACAGGCAGAAGGTTGTTAGCCAGCCTGCCAGCTTAGTGTAGTCTGCCACTAGCACAGTCAGTGTAGTCAGTTCAGCTATTCCCATTGAGACCGTGTCTGTGACACAATCTAGGTTGGGCAAAACTTAACATGGTGGTGTTCGCCTTAGCAGTCTCACTGGAATAAAGACCTCCTCCGTCCTGCCATTATTTAACCTCTTGAAGCTAGGGGGCACTATTTTTATTTTTAGAAAAATAACGTTCCCAAAGTAAACGGCCTATTTCTCAGGACCAGATGCTAGAATATGCATATAATTGACAGCTTAGGATAGAAAACACTCTAACGTTTCCAAAACTGTAAAAATATTGTCTGTGAGTATAACAGAACTGATGTTGCAGGCGAAAGCCTGAGAAAAATCCAATCAGGAAGTGACTCTTATTTTGAAAGCTCTGTGCTCTGTGCGCCAGAAAGCTAAAATGAGGCCTCACCTCCTGGTTACACTAGTGATCCCCTGCGTGTGTTGCTAACATTTACGAGGTGTTGCTGACATTTACAATAGCAAATTTCAATTTACAAAAATAAATGAGTTTTTTGAGCTTCTAGTTATGAAATCTATGCAGCCTACTCAATCACTTTTTATAGCTACAGTTTACAGGCCTCCTGGGCCATATACAGCGTTCCTCACTGAGTTCCCTGAATTCCTATCAGACCTTGTAGTCATGGCAGATTATATTCAAATTGTTGGTGACTTTAATATTCACATGGAAAAGTCCACAGACCCACTCCAAAATGCTTTTGGAGACATCGTCGACTCAGTGGGTTTTGTCCAACATGTCTCTGGACCCACTCACTGTCACAGTCATACTCTGGACCTAGTTTTGTCCCGTGGAATAAACGTTGTGGATCTTAATGTTTTTCCTCATAATCCTTAACTATCGGACCACCATTTTATTATGTTTGCAATTGCAACAAATAATCTGCTCAGACCCCAACCAAGGATCATCAAAAGTCATGCAATACATTCTCAGACAACCCAAAGATTCCTGGATGCCCTTCCAGACTCCCTCTGCCTACCCGAGGACAGAAATCAGTTAACTACCCAACTGAGGAACTCAATTTAACCTTGCGCAATAGCCTAGATGCAGTTGCACCCCTAAAAACTAAAAACATTTGTAATAAGAAACTAGCTCTTTGGTGTACAGAAAATACTGTGCAGTAATGTTTTGATTCCAAAACATCTGGTGATTTTTGCAGAAATACTCATAATAAACATTGATAAAAGACACAATTGTTATTCATATAATTAAAGATAGACTTCTCCTTAAAGCTGTGTCAGATTTATAACAAACTTTACATAAAAAGTGTAATCTGAGAACGGCGCTCAGAGCCCAAAACAGCCAGAGGAGTATCCGCCATTTTGGAGTCAACAAAAGTTAGAAACAACACCGTAAATATTCACTTACTTTTGAAGATCTTCATTAGAAGGCACTCCCAGGAATGCCAGTTCGACAATACATGACTGATTTGTTCCATAAAGTTCCATAAAGTCCATCATTTATGTCCAAATAGCCACTTGTTGTTAGCGTGTTCAGCCCAGTAATCCATCTTCATGAGGCGCAGGCACTTCATCCAGACAAAAACTCGAAATGTTCCTTTACACTCCTTTATAAACATGTCAAATGATGTATGGAATATATCTTTAGGATGTTTTTAACATAAAACATCAACAGTGTTCCAACCGGAGAATTCCTTTGTCTGATGAATAGCACTGGAACGAGAGGTAACTCTGTCGGGAGCGCGCGTCATGAGACCAAGGCTCTCTGCCTGACCACTGACTCAAAGAGGTCTCATGAGCCCCTCCTTTATAGTAGAATCCTCATTCAAGTTTCTAAAGACGGTTGACATCTAGTGGAAGCCGTAGGAAGTGTAACTTTATCCATATCTCAATGTGTATTCAGTAGGCTTCACTCAAACTTCAGAGTGTTTTCTATCCAAAACTAATGATACTATGCATATATTAGCGTCTGGGACAGAGTAGGAGGTAGTTCACTCTGCTATTCATCCTAAAGTGAAAATGCTGCTCCCTGTCCCAAAAGAGTTTAAGAATGCTCTCTCTATTTCTCTTTCTTTCTCTCTCTCTCTCTTTCTTTCTTTCTTTCTTTCTTTCTCTCACTCAGAAGACCTGAGCATTAGGACCATGAATGAGGACTACCTGGCCTGATGACTCCTTGCTGTCCCCAGTCCACCTGGCCGTGCTGCTGCTCCAGTTTCATCTGTTCTGCCTGCGGCTATGGAACCCTGACTTGTTCACAGGACGTGCTACCTGTCCCAGACCTGCTGTTTTCAACTCTCTAGAGACAGCAGGAGCGGTAGAGATACTCTGAATGATCGACTATGAAAAGCCAACTGACATTTACTCCTGAGGTGCTAATCTGTTGCACCCCCGACAACCACTGTGATTATTATTATTTGACCCTGCTGTCATCTATGAACATTTGAACATCTTGGCCATGTTCCGTTATAATTTCCACCCAGCACAGCCAGAAGAGGACTGGCCACCCCTCATAGCCTGGTTCCTCTCTAGGTTTCATCCTAGGTTCTGGCCTTTCTAGGGAGTTTTTGTGCTTCTACACCTGCATTGCTTGCTGTTTGGGGATTTAGGCTGGGTTTCTGTACAGCACTTCTGTACAGCACTTGCACTTGTGACATCCGCTGATGTAAGAAGGGCTTTATAAATACATTTGATTGATTGATTAACAATAGAGCCCCTAGTACCAGGCCATTAGGTCCTGATTGGAGGGACAATAGAGCCCCGAGTACCAGGCCATTAGGACCTGATGGAGGGACAATATAGCCCTGAGTACCAGGACCTTAGGACCTGATGGAGGGACAGTAAGAGCCCTGAGTACCAGGCCATTAGGACCTGATGGTTGTTAGCAAGTTGGGAACTACCAAAGCATGACCAGAGTGCATAAGAGGAGATTACAGTTACTCAACGACCAAGTGGATTTTGACTGAGATCATGACTTATGGCTTCCAGTGTGGCATTAAAAAAGGTCCCTCCCCTCACTTACCCCTCACTTATCCAATGGGTTTTAAGGAGGAGATGAGGAGAGAGGATTTGAAGAATGAAGGAAATACAATTGAGATCCCCCCCTCTCTTATTTTATCCATTCATCACCTCCCTCTCAAAGCACATTGGGGGAGAGTAGGGAAGGTTCCTCCTATCAGCCTCCAGTGCACTTTCAAGGAGAGGAGTGGAGGAAATAAGGACAGAGGAAGCAAGAATGAGACGTTTACTGTGTTATTATTATTGTCAATGATTTTGTTGACAGAACTGCCTTGAATTATATTATTTTATTATATTATATGAACTATAAAAAAGTATAGAAATGGTGTTTATCTTTTCATTCTACTGGAAGGTTCAGCAAGGTTATTAACGATAGAGAAGTTGACTAAATTACAAACAGAACTGGCTACTAGATTGCTGATGTTTCATGACAGGTAGCTGTTCTGTTGTTGCTAGGGGTCACGGTCTCATTGTGCCTATCTACAGTAGACTCTTATTCTTGTAACCACACACGTGAAGCTGCTAAGAAAATCTTATTTTAAAAGTACATGAAAACAATTTCTAAATGTGGACTCTGATGTCACACATTGGCCACTTTCTTTAGAAAAAGAATCCATTTGCTCTGCGCTACACTACACACTCTGCCTGAGTGACAGGCGTTTTGCTGAGTGATTGACAGTGAAGTCTAACCAGTGCTGTATGGGTTGAAGAGGGGTCCATGGACCTGAGCGTTGTGAAATCACCACCAATCACAGCAGACACCGCCTCACTCCAGGGCTTCTTGCAGTGACCTGCTGCTGCGTAGTACAGTATAATACATTGTTTATTTTTAATTAATTAAAATGTGTCAGTAATTATTATTTTTTTAAATACTGCATAGCATAAGTCATGTGTGATTCTTTTCTTTCATCAAATGGTTTAGAGCTGGACCAAAAACATTCCTAATGACACCACTGGGGTAAACTAACTCAATAATTCAACATATGAGATGTGTCACGCCCTGAACTTAGAGAGCTTTTTATGTCTCTATTTTGGTTTGGTCAGGGCGTGATTTGGGGTGGGCATTCTATGTTCTGTTTTCTATGTTTTCTATTTCTATGTTTTGGCCGGGTATGGTTCTCAATCAGGGACAGCTGACTATCGTTGTCTCTGATTGAGAACCATACTTAGGCAGCTTTTTCCCACCTATGTTTAGTGGGTAGTTATTTTCTGTTTAGTGTTTTCTGCACCTGACAGCACTGTTTCGGTTTCGTTTAATCTCTTTGTTATTGTGTTTCGGTGTTCTGTTTAATAAAATGTCATGAACACTACCACGCGGCGCTTTGGTCCGATTCCTCCTCTTCAGATGACGACACTCGCAACAAGATGGTCATATTTATGTATATCTATTTTCCCTTTTGTACTTCAACTATTTGCACATAATACGACTTTTGAAATTTCATTATTCTTTTGGAACTTTTGTAAATGTAATGTTTACTGTTAGTTTGTATCGTTTATACATTTTTGTTTATTATCTATTTCACTTGCTTTGGCGATGTTAACATATGTTTCCCATGCCAATACAAACTTTACATTGAAATGGATGGAGAGTTAGAGGGTTTAAATTAAAATGGAGAGTTAGAGTGTGCAGATACAGAAAGAGGGGAGGTGGAGGGGGTAGAGACAGAAAGAGGGGAGGTGGAGGGGGGTAGAGACAGAAAGAGGGGAGGTGGAATAGAGAAGAAAGAGGGGAGGTGGACATTTAGAGACAGAAAGAGGGGAGGTGGAGGGGGGTAGAGACAGAAAGAGGGGAGGTTTATTGAGAGACAGAAAGAGGGGAGGTGGAGGGGGGGTAGAGACAGAAAGAGGGGAGGTGGAGGGGGGTAGAGACAGAAAGAGGGGAGGTGGAGGGGGGGTAGAGACAGAAAGAGGGGAGGTGGAGGGGGGTAGAGACAGAAAGAGGGGAGGTGGAGGGGGAGAGACAGAAAGAGGGGAGGTGGAGGGGAGGGGGGTAGAGACAGAAAGAGGGGAGGTGGAGGGGGGGGTAGAGACAGAAAGAGGGGAGGTGGAGGGGGGGTAGAGACAGAAAGAGGGGATGGAGGGGGGGGTAGATACAGAAAGAGGGGAGGTGGGGGGGGGTAGAGACAGAAAGAGGGGAGGTGGAGGGGGTAGAGACAGAAAGAGGGGAGGTGGGGGGGGTAGAGAAGAAAGAGGGGAGGTGGAGGGGGGGGTAGAGACAGAAAGAGGGGAGGTGGAGGGGGTAGAGACAGAAAGAGGGGAGGTGGAGGGGGGGGGGTAGAGACAGAAAAGAGGGAGGTGGAGGGGGGGTAGAGACAGAAAGAGGGGAGGTGGAGGGGGGTAGAGACAGAAAGAGGGGAGGTAGGGGGGTAGATACAGAAAGAGGGGAGGTGGAGGGGGGGGTAGAGACAGAAAGAGGGGAGGTTACAGAAAGAGGGGAGGTGGAGGGGGGTAGATACAGAAAGAGGGGAGGTTAGGGGGTAGATACAGAAAGAGGGGAGGTGGGGGGGGGTAGAGACAGAAAGAGGGGAGGTTGGAGGGGGGTAGAGACAGAAAGAGGGGAGGTGGAGGGGGTAGAGACAGAAAGAGGGGAGGTGGAGGGGGGCAGATACAGAAAGAGGGGAGGTGGAGGGGGGTAGAGACAGAAAGAGGGGAGGTGGAGGGGGTAGAGACAAAAGGGGAGGTGGAGGGGGGTAGAGACAGAAAGAGGGGAGGTGGAGGGGGGGTAGAGACAGAAAGAGGGGAGGTGGAGGGGGGTAGAGACAGAAAGAGGGGAGGTGGGGGGGGGGTAGAGACAGAAAGAGGGGAGGTGGAGGGGGGTAGAGACAGAAAGAGGGGGAGGTGGAGGGGGGTAGAGACAGAAAGAGGGAGGTGGAGGGGGTAGAGACAGAAAGAGGGGAGGTGGAGGGGGGGGTAGAGACAGAAAGAGGGGAGGTGGAGGGGGGGTAGAGACAGAAAGAGGGGAGGTGGAGGGGGGGTAGAGACAGAAAGAGGGGAGGTGGAGGGGGTAGAGACAGAAAGAGGGGAGGTGGAGGGGGGTAGAGACAGAAAGAGGGGAGGTGGAGGGGGTAGAGACAGAAAGAGGGGAGGTGGAGGGGGGGGGTAGAGACAGACAGAGGGGAGGTGGGGGGTAGAGACAGAAAGAGGGGAGGTGGAGGGGGGTAGAGACAGAAAGAGGGGAGGTGGAGGGGGTAGAGACAGAAAGAGGGGAGGTGGAGGGGGGTAGAGACAGAAAGAGGGGAGGTGGAGGGGGTAGAGACAGAAAGAGGGGAGGTGGAGGGGGGGGGTAGAGACAGAAAGAGGGGAGGTGGAGGGGGGGTAGAGACAGAAAGAGGGGAGGTGGAGGGGGGGGTAGAGACAGAAAGAGGGGAGGTGGAGGGGGGTAGAGACAGAAAGAGGGGAGGTGGAGGGGGGGGTAGAGACAGAAAGAGGGGAGGTGGAGGGGGGGTAGAGACAGAAAGAGGGGAGGTGGAGGGGGGTAGAGACAGAAAGAGGGGAGGTGGAGGGGGGGGGTAGAGACAGAAAGAGGGGAGGTGGAGGAGGGGGTAGAGACAGAAAGAGGGGAGGTGGAGGGGGGGGTAGAGACAGAAAGAGGGGAGGTGAATAAGTTAAAGACATTTTACAGAATTTGGCAACCGTTTATTGACTATATGGAGAATCTCCCCCCACATCTCATTGATTGAATCTATGTATAGCAGGTGATCCAATGTCTCGTTATTTATTTTCTTTTCTTATTGTATGTTTGTTTATATAATTATAATTATTATTTATTTTTGCTACGCTCGTCTGTTACTGTCACTTTGTCCTATCGTTGTCTAATATCTTTTCACTTTTGTTTTGAATGTTCTTAATTGGAAAACGCAAAAAAAGAAAGAGGGGAGGTAGGGGGTAGAGACAGAATGAGGGGAGGTAGAGGGGGATAGAGACAGAAAGAGGGGAGGTAGGGGGGTAGAGACAGAGAAGAATGGGGAGGTAGGGGGTAGAGACAGAATGAGGGGAGGTAGGGGGTAGAGACAGAAAGAGGGGAGGTAGAGGGGGTAGAGACAGAATGAGGGGAGGTAGAGGGGGTAGAGACAGAATGAGGGGAGGTAGGGGGGGTAGAGACAGAATGAGGGGAGGAAAGAGGGGGGGATAGAGACAGAATGAGGGGAGGTAGGGGGTAGAGACAGAATGAGGGGAGGTAGAGGGGGATAGAGACAGAAAGAGGGGAGGTAGGGGGTAGAGACAGAAAGAGGGGAGGGGGGGTAGAGACAGAATGAGGGGAGGTAGGGGGTAGAGACAGAATGAGGGGAGGTAGGGGGTAGAGACAGAATGAGGGGAGGTAGAGGGGGTAGAGACAGAATGAGGGGAGGTAGGGGGGTAGAGACAGAATGAGGGGAGGTAGGGGGGGGTAGAGACAGAAAGAGGGGAGGTAGGGGGGTAGAGACAGAATGAGGGGAGGTAGGGGGGTAGAGACAGAATGAGGGGAGGTAGAGGGGGATAGAGACAGAAAGAGGGGAGGTAGAGGGGGATAGAGACAGAAAGAGGGGAGGTAGGGGGTAGAGACAGAATGAGGGGAGGTAGGGGGTAGAGACAGAATGAGGGGAGGTAGGGGGGAGACAGAAAGAGGGAGGTAGGGGGTAGAGACAGAATGAGGGGAGGTAGGGGGGTAGAGACAGAAGAGGGGAGGTAGAGGGGGATAGAGACAGAAAGAGGGGAGGTAGGGGGTAGAGACAGAATGAGGGGAGGTAGGGGGTAGAGACAGAATGAGGGGAGGTAGGGGGGTAGAGACAGAAAGAGGGGAGGTAGAGGGGGATAGAGACAGAAAGAGGGGAGGTAGGGGGGTAGAGACAGAATGAGGGGAGGTAGGGGGTAGAGACAGAAAGAGGGAGGTAGGGGGTAGAGACAGAATGAGGGGAGGTAGGGGGGTAGAGACAGAAAGAGGGGAGGTAGAGGGGGATAGAGACAGAAAGAGGGGAGGTAGGGGGTAGAGACAGAAAGAGGGGAGGAGGAGGGGGGTAGAGACAGAAAGAGGGAGGTAGGGGGATAGAGACAGAAAGAGGGGAGGTAGGGGGGTAGAGACAGAAAGAGGGGAGGAGGTAGGGGGTAGAGACAGAAAGAGGGGAGATAGGGGGTAGAGACAAAGAGGGGAGGTAGGGGGATAGAGACAGAAAGAGGGGAGGTAGGGGGATAGAGACAGAAAGAGGGGAGGTAGAGGGGGTAGAGACAGAAAGAGGGGAGGTAGAGGGGGTAGAGACAGAATGAGGGGAGGTAGGGGGTAGAGACAGAAAGAGGGGAGGTAGAGGGGGTAGAGACAGCAAGAGGGGAGGTGGGGGGTGGGGGTAGAGACAGAAAGAGGGGAGGTGGGGGGGTAGAGACAGAAAGAGGGGAGGTGGAGGGGGTAGAGAGAAAGAGAAAGAGACAGAAAGAGGGGAGGAGGTGGGGGGTAGAGACAGAAAGAGGGGAGATAGGGGGTAGAGGGAGGTAGGGGGTAGAGACAGAAAGAGGGGAGGTAGGGGGTAGAGACAGAAAGAGGGGAGGTAGAGGGGGATAGAGACAGAAAGAGGGGAGGTAGAGGGGGTAGAGACAGAAAGAGGGGAGGTAGAGGGGGTAGAGACAGAAAGAGGGGAGGTAGAGGGGGTAGAGACAGAAAGAGGGGAGATGGAGGGGGTAGAGACAGAAAGAGGGGAGATGGAGGGGGCTGGAGACAGAAAGAGGGGAGGTGGAGGGGGTAGAGACAAAGAGGGGATGAGAGGGGGTAGAGACAGAAAGAGGGGAGGTAGAGGGGGTAGAGACAGAAAGAGGGGAGGTAGAGAGGGGGTAGAGACAGAAAGAAGGGAGGTGGTGGGGGTAGAGACAGAAAGAGGGGAGGAAGAGGGGGTAGAGACAGAAAGAGGGGAGGTAGAGGGGGTAGAGACAGAAAAATGGGAGGAGATGGGGTAGAGACAGAAAGAGGGGGTGAAGGGTGGGGGAGACAGAAAGAGGGGAGGTGGTGGGGGTAGAGACAGAAAGAAGGGAGGTGGAGGGGGTAGAGACAGAAAGAGGGGAGGTGGAGGGGGGTACAGACAGAAAGAAGGGAGGTGGTGGGGGTAGAGACAGAAAGAGGGGAGGTAGAGGGGGTAGAGACAGAAAGAAGGGAGGTAGAGGGGGTAGAGACAGAAAGAGGGGAGGTGGAGGGGGTAGAGACAGAAAGAAGGGAGGTGGAGGGGTAGAGACAGAAAGAGGGGAGGTAGAGGGGGTAGAGACAGAAAGAAGGGAGGTAGAGGGGGTAGAGACAGAAAGAGGGGAGGTGGAGGGGTAGAGACAGAAAGAAGGGAGGTGGAGGGGGTAGAGACAGAAAGAGGGGAGGTGGAGGGGGTAGAAACAGAAAGAAGGGAGGAGGTGGGGGTAGAAACAGAAAGAGGGGAGGTGGAGGGGGTAGAGACAGAAAGAAGGGAGGTGGAGGGGGTAGAGACAGAAAGAGGGGAGGTGGAGGGGGTAGAAACAGAAAGAAGGGAGGAGGTGGGGGTAGAAACAGAAAGAGGGGAGGTGGAGGGGGTAGAGACAGAAAGAAGGGAGGTGGAGGGGGTAGAGACAGAAAGAGGGGGGTGGAGGGGGTAGAAACAGAAAGAAGGGAGGAGGTGGGGGTAGAGACAGAAAGAGGGGAGGTGGAGGGGTAGAGACAGAAAGAAAGGAGGTGGAGGGGTAGAGACAGAAAGAGGGGAGGTGGAGGGTGTAGTATGACACTTCCCTAATTAGGTACTGAGACTGGGAGGAGTGGGGGGAGTGGGAGAGGAGAGGAGAAGAGAATGGACGGAGAGGAGGAGGGAGTGCGGGGGGGAGAAGAGAATGGAGGGAGAGGAGGAGGGAGTGGAGGGAGTGAGGGAGAGGAGAAGACGAGGGAGTGAGGGGGAGAAGAGAATGGAGGGAGAGGAGGAGGGAGTGGGGGCGAGGAGAAGAGAATGGAGGGAGAGGAGGAGGGAGTGAAGGGAGAGGAGGAGAGACTAGAAGGAGAGGAGGAGGGAGTGGGGGAGTGGGGGGAGAGGAGGAGGGAGTGAAGGGAGAGGTTTTACTATAGGACAGGTTATGCTTCAGCTCTCCCTCTCTCTCACTCTCTCTCTCTCTGACTCTCTCTCTCTCTCTCTCTCTTTATTGCTCTGTAGGTGATGGCTTTGTAATGGAAGGTTTGGGAATCGCTTCCTTTAAGGTGGTTGTAGAATTGAATGGCTCATTTATTGATTTGAATAATTAGCGGGTATCGGCCTAATTCTACTCTGCATGCATTATTTGGTGTTTTGCATTGTACACAGAGGATATTTTTGCAGAGTCTCAATTTGGTGTTTGTCCCATTTTGTGAATTCTTGGTTGGTGAGCGGACCCCAGACCCCACAACCATAAAGGGCAATGGGTTCCATAACTGATTCAAGTATTTTTAGCTTGGTCCTAGAAGGCCAAGTTACCTGTGGTGCTGATGTTTTAGGCTGAGGTATGTAGTTACCTGTGGTGCTGATGTTTTAGGCTGAGGTATGTATTTACCTGTGGTGCTGATGTTTAGGCTGAGGTATGTAGTTACCTGTGGTGCTGATGTTTTAGGCTGAGGTATGTAGTTACCTGTGGTGCTGATGTTTAGGCTGAGGTATGTAGTTACCTGTGGTGCTGATGTTTAGGCTGAGGTATGTAGTTACCTGTGGTGCTGATGTTTTAGGCTGAGGTATGTAGTTACCTGTGGTGCTGATGTTTAGGCTGAGGTATGTATTTACCTGTGGTGCTGATGTTTTAGGCTGAGGTATGTAGTTACCTGTGGTGCTGATGTTTTAGGCTGAGGTAAGTATAGTTACCTGTGGTGCTGATGTTTTAGGCTGAGGTATGTAGTTACCTGTGGTACTGATGTTTTAGGCTGAGGTATGTAGTTACCTGTGGTGCTGATGTTTTAGGCTGAGGTATGTAGTTACCTGTGGTGCTGATGTTTAGGCTGAGGTATGTAGTTACCTGTGGTGCTGATGTTTTAGGCTGAGGTAAGTATAGTTACCTGTGGTGCTGATGTTTTAGGCTGAGGTATGTAGTTACCTGTGGTGCTGATGTTTTAGGCTGAGGTATGTATTTACCTGTGGTGCTGATGTTTAGGCTGAGGTATGTATTTACCTGTGGTGCTGATGTTTAGGCTGAGGTATGTATTTACCTGTGGTGCTGATGTTTAGGCTGAGGTATGTATTTACCTGTGGTGCTGATGTTTAGGCTGAGGTATGTAGTTACCTGTGGTGCTGATGTTTTAGGCTGAGGTATGTAGTTACCTGTGGTGCTGATGTTTTAGGCTGAGGTATGTATTTACCTGTGGTGCTGATGTTTAGGCTGAGGTATGTATAGTTTTTTCTGTTCTCTAAGGAAACGATGTCCAGATGGAATTTGTATTTGTTGTCCTGGCAACTGGACCTTTTGTGGAACACCATTATTTTTGTCTTACTGAGATTTACTGTCATGGCCCAGGTCTGACAGAATCTGTGCAGAAGATCTATGTGCTGCTGTAGGCCCTCCTTGGTTGGAGACAGAAGCACCAGATAATCAGCAAACAGTAGACATTTGACTCGAGATTCTAGTAGGGTGAGGCTGGGTGCTGCAAACTGTTCTAGTGCCCTCGCCAATGATATATATATATATATATACTGTATATATATTGTAGGTATATATATTGATATAAAAACCCAGCAAAAAAATAAACTTCCTTTTTTCAGGACCCTGTCTTTCGAAGACAATTTGTAAAAATCCAAATAGCTTCACAGACCTTCATTGTAAAATGTTTAAACACTGTTTCCCCATGTTTGTTCAATGAAACATAAACAATTAATGAACATGCACCTGTGGAACGGTCGTTAAGACACTAACAGCTTACAGACAGTAGGCAATTAAGGTCACAGTTATGAATACGTAGGACACTAAAGAGGCCTTTCTACTGACTCTGAAAAACACAAAAATAAAAATGCTCAGTGTCCCTGCTCATCTGCGTGAACGTGCCTTAGGCATGCTGCAAGAAGGCATGAGGACTGCAGATGTGGCCAGGGCAATAAATTGCAATGTCCGTACTGTGAGACACCTAAGACAGCGCTACAGGGAGACAGGACGGATAGCTGATCGTCCTCGCAGTTGCAGACCACGTGTAACAACACCTGCACAGGATCGGTACATCTGAGCATCACACCTGCGGGACAGGTAGAGGATGGCAACAACAACTGCCCGAATTACACCAGGAACGCACAATCCCTCCATCAGTGCTCAGACTGTCCGCAATAGGCTAAGAGAGGCTGGGGTGAGGGCTTGTAGGCCTGTCTTAAGGCAGGTCCCCACCAGATATAATCGGCAGTAACGTTGCCTATGGGCGCGGGATCTATTTGGAGGTGGAGGGTCCGTCATGGTCTGAGGTGGTGTGTCACAGCATCATTGGACTGAGCTTATTGTCATTGCAGGAAATCTCAACGCTGTGCGTTACAGGGAAGACATCCTCCTCCCTCATGTGGTACCCTTCCTGCAGGCTCATCCTGATATGACCCTCCAGCATGACAATGCCACCAACCATACTGCTAGTTCTGTGCGTGATTTCCTGCAAGACAGGAATGTCAGTGTTCTGCCATGGCCAGCGAAGAGCCCGGATCTCAATCCGGGTGAGGGCTAGGGCCATTCCCCCCAGAAATGTCCGGGAACTTGCAGGTGCCAAGGTGGAAGGGTGGGGTGACATCTCACAGCAAGAACTGTTCGTTCTGGTGCAGTCCGTGAGGAGGAGATGCACTGCAGTACTTAATGCAGCTGGTGGCCACACCAGATACTGACTGTTACTTTTGATTTTGACCACCCCCCCCTTTGTTCAGGGACACATTATTCCATTTCTGTTAGTCACATGTCTGTGGAACTTGTTCAGTTTATGTCTCAGTTGTTGAATCTTGTTATGTTCATACAAATATTTACACATGTTAAATTTGCTGAAAATAAACGCAGTTGACAATGAGAGAACATTTGTTTTTTTGTTTATATATTTTTTTTGTGTTTTTTTTTGTTTATATATTTATTGATTAAGCTGCATTTCTGTCCTGTGGAAAGAAATGTGTTTGTTTTTAGCCCATTTTAACCGCACACTTGTTGTTTGTGTACATGGATTTTATAATGTTGTATGTTTTTCCCACAACACCCCTTTCCATCAGTTTGTATAGCAGACCCTCATGCCAAGTTCAGTCAAAAGCATGAGATGACTTCGAGTCTGCTGTTAATGATAATGAGGAGGATTTTCCCAAGGTTGCTGTTGATACATATCCCACGGTGGTTATTGGGGTCAAATGTGTCTCCACTTTTGTGGATTGGGGTGATCAGTCCTTGGTTCCAAATACTGGGGAATATAACAGAGTAACTACAGCCAATTGGAATTTGTGGTCTGTATATTTCATCATTTCATTGAGGAAACCATCAACACCACAGTTATTTTTGGGTTGGACTGTTTGTATTTTGTCCTGTAGTTCATTCAATGTAGTTGGAGAATCCAGTGGGGTCTTTAACAGTTGATTCTAAGATTTATATTTGATCATGTATATGCTGTTGCTGTTTGTTCTTTGTTATAGAGCCAAAAAGATTGGAGAAGTGGTTTATCCATACATCTCTGTTTTGGATAGATAACTATGTTGTTGTTTGTTTAGAAGTGGTTAGATCATATGGATTGTTCAATTACATTGAGCTGATTTCTGACGTGCTGTTCCATCTTTTTCCGTAGTGTATTTCTGTATTGTTTTAGTGATTCACCATAGTGAAGGTGTAGGCTCAGGTTTTCTGGGTCTCTATGTTTGGATATGTTTCTCAGTTTCTTTCTAAAACCATGTGTCATTGATGTCAATTTTCTTAGGTTATCTGCTTGAATTCTTTTGATTTGATAGGGAAGCTGAGAGGTCAAATATTTTGTTTAGGTTTCCTACTTGCCAGGTTTATACCTTCACTATTATAGTGGAACATTTTGTCCAGGAAAATGTTTTAGGAGGGATTTAATTTGCTGTTGCCTTGTTGTTGTTTTTGCTCGATTTCCACACTACTTTCCTTCCATCTATAGCATTTCTTAATATTATTCAGTTCCTTTGGCTTCGATGCATCACGATTGAGCAAAGCTCTGTTCATGTAGAGTGTGATTTTGTTGTGATCTGATAGGTGTGTCAGTGGACTGACTGTGATCTGATAGGTGTGTCAGTGGACTGACTGTGATCTGATAGGTGTGTCAGTGGACTGACTGTGATCTGATAGGTGTGTCAGTGGACTGACTGTGATCTGATAGGTGTGTCAGTGGACTGACTGTGATCTGATAGGTGTGTCAGTGGACTGACTGTGATCTGATAGGTGTGTCAGTGGACTGACTGTGATCTGATAGGTGTGTCAGTGGACTGACTGTGATCTGATAGGTGTGTCAGTGGACTGACTGTGATCTGATAGGTGTGTCAGTGGACTGACTGTGAATGCTCCAAGAGACTTGGTTTTTGTTGGTTATTTTGTCGTAGTTGTGTCTAGGGGGTACATAATTCCTCTGTCGCCCTCTCCATCTCTCTCTCCTCTCTCCATTATATTCCTCTGTTGCCCTCTCCATCTCTCTCTCTCCTCTCTCCATTATATTCCTCTGTTGCCCTCTCCATCACTCTCTCTCCTTTCTCCATTATATTCCTCTGTTGCCCTCTCCATCTCTCTCTCCTTTCTCCATTATATTCCTCTGTTGCCCTCTCCATCTCTCTCTCTCCTCTCTCCATTATATTCCTCTGTTGCCCTCTCCATCTCTCTCTCTCCTCTCTCCATTATATTCCTCTGTTGCCCTCTCCATCTCTCTCTCTCCTCTCTCCATTATATTCCTCTGTTGCCCTCTCCATCTCTCTCTCCTTTCTCCATTATATTCCTCTGTTGCCCTCTCCATCTCTCTCTCTCCTCTCTCCATTATATTCCTCTGTGTGGCCCTCTCCATCTCTCTCTCCATTATATTCCTCTCCATCTCTCTCTCTCCTCTCTCCATTCTATTCCTCTGTTGCCCTCTCCATCTCTCTCTCTCCTCTCTCCATTATATTCCTCTGTGTCGCCCTCTCCATCTCTCTCTCTCCATTATATTCCTCTCCATCTCTCTCCTCTCTCCATTATATTCCCCTCCATCTCTCCATCTCTCTCTCCATTATATTAATCTATGTCTCCCTCTCCATCTCTCTCTCCATTAAATTCCTCTGTCTCCCTCTCCATCTCTCTCTCCATTATATTCCTCTGTCTCCCTCTCCATCTCTCTCCTCTCTCCATTATATTCCTCTGTCTCCCTCTCCATCTCTCTCTCCTCTCTCCATTATATTCATCTGTCTCCCTCTCCATCTCTCTCTCCTCTCTCCATTATATTCCTCTCCATCTCTCTCTCTCTCCTCTCTCCATTATATTCCTCTATGTTGCCCTCTCCATCTCTCTCTCTCCTCTCTCCATTATATTCCTCTGTCGCCCTCTCCATCTCTCTCTCCTCTCTCCATTATATTCCTCTGTCGCCCTCTCCATCTCCTCTCTCCATTATATATTCGCCCTCTCCATCTCTCCATTATATTCCTCTATGTCGCCCTCTCCATCTCTCTCTCCAATATATTCCTCTATCTCTGACTCCCTCTCCATCTCTCTCTCCAATATATTCCTCTATCTCTGACTCCCTCTCCATCCCAGTATAAATATGCTTTATTTCTTCCTTTCCCTCCCCCTCCCCCTCTATTGTCTGTCTGTCTGTCTGTCTGTCAGTCTCTCTCTCCAGGGGAGGGTGTCCATCTGTCTGTCTGTCTCTCTCTTTCTTGTTCGCTCTCTCTCTCTCTCTCCCTCCCTCCCTCTCTCTCTCTCTCTCTCCCTCACTCACTCAATTTCTCTCTCCAGGGGAGGATGCCTGTCACCCGCCGACCCCCGTCTTTGTCCATGCAGTCGCCATGGAAACTAGACCAGTCCTCAGTATCCACGGTAGAAGTGTGTGTTTGTGCACGTGTGTGTGTGTGTGTGTGTGTGAGGTGTGGAGACAAGAGGCAAGGACACACACATACACACTGTAGGTATCTCACACACACACGCACTAAACTGAAGGGCCCTAACACTGCCAGCCTCTCCACTCATCCAGACTAAGTGTGAAGCCGTGGACAAGCAGGCCTCTAAGCCCACTCTAGCCCAGCAGAGTGCACCATGTGTGGGCAACAAGGCCAAGCCCCTCAGGCTCTCCAGCCTTCCAGCCCTGGATGACCACCCACCCACACACCTCTCAGAGGGATAGAGAGAGAGAGAGATATCTGCAGTATTCTTTATGAGTGAGTGTGCAATTGAGCTAGGCGATATGGCAAAAATATATATATATATATTTTTTAAATGTTGACGTATTTTATTTTCAAAAAACACACATTTACACGACAAGGCTCTGCTCCAGTGTCGGTTGGTTGCCATAGCAACATGGCACCGCTCTCTAGTGCTCTGTCTTCACTGAGCTGAACATGCACACACACACACACACACACACACACACACCCCCAACACACACACACACCCCCCAACACACCCACAGACACCCCCTCAACACACACACAGACACCCCCAACACACCCACAGACACCCCTCCCCCAACACCCCCCCAACACACACACGCACACACCCAACACACACACACACACACACACACACACACACACACACACACACACACACACACACACCCAAACACACACACACCCCCAACACACACACCCCCAACACACACACACACACCCCCAACACACCCACAGACACCCCTCAACACACACACAGACACCCCCCAACACACCCACAGACACCCCTCCCCCAACACCCCCCAAACACACACACGCACACACCCACACACACACACACACACACACACACACATAGAACTTGCCTCCCTACATACATAATACCACAGAATACAGACAGACAGACAGACAGACAGACAGACAGACAGACAGACAGACAGCTAGACAGACAGACAGACAGCTAGACAGACAGACAGACAGACAGACAGACAGACAGACAGACAGACAGACAGACAGACAGACAGACAGACAGACAGACAGACAGACAGACAGACAGACAGACAGACAGCTAGACAGACAGACAGACAGACAGCTAGACAGACAGCTAGACAGACAGACAGACAGACAGACAGACAGACAGACAGACAGACAGACAGACAGACAGACAGACAGACAGACAGACAGACAGACAGCTAGACAGACAGACAGACAGACAGACAGACAGACAGACAGACAGACAGACAGACAGACAGCAGACAGACAGCTAGACAGACAGCTAGACAGAAAGACAGACAGACAGACAGCTAGACAGACAGACAGACAGACAGACAGACAGACAGACAGACAGACAGACAGACAGACAGACAGACAGACAGACAGACAGACAGACAGCTAGACAGACAGACAGACAGACAGACAGACAGACAGACAGACAGACAGACAGACAGACAGACAGACAGACAGACAGACAGACAGACAGACAGACAGACAGACAGACACAGACAGACAGACAGACAGACAGACAGACAGACAGACAGACAGACAGACAGCTAGACAGACAGACAGACAGACAGACAGACAGACAGACAGACAGACAGACAGCTAGACAGACAGACAGACAGACAGACAGACAGACAGACAGACAGACAGACAGACAGACAGACAGACAGACAGACAGACAGACAGACAGACAGACAGACAGACAGACTTTCACACTAAAAACAAGTTAATGAATGTTTTATCATTGCATCAGCACAGGACAGAAACAGTAAGCAGCTACCAAATTACTATTATTATTATTTGTATTATTACAGCAGATGTTTTCGTTGTTCAGAGCGAACTACTACAACATTGAAACTAAATCTGGCCAAATACTTGCTTCAAAACAGATGAACTGTTCATGATATTGGGGGATATTTCTTGTTTACATGTCATGGCTTGTCTGATACAATAACCAGACAACTTTTTCTTAGTTTATTAGAAGCTCGACGGGCTGATGGTTTACTGTATCTGGATCCTCTCCAAAAGTTTACACTGCCCCCTGGAGGAGAATGTCTGCCGTTTTAATCAACAACCATGTACAATATACACAGTGAACTGAGACAGTCGACTGCTCTGTGGAGTAAAAATCTCACAATTTCCAGCATGTGTGTTTTTGTCAGGAGGATCAATAAAATCCTCAAACTTTAATTTGTTGCCTTTTCTGCTGTTGCCCAAGTGTTCTTATTCCTGTGTAGACTCCAATTCTATACAGTGCATTCAAAAAGTATTCAGACCACTTGACATTTTCCACATTTTGCTACATTACAGCCTTATTCTAAAAATGTATGAAATCGTTTTTCCCCCTCATGAATCTACACACAATACCCCATAATGACATCACAATACCCCATAATGACATCACAATACCCCATAATGACATCACAATACCCCATAATGACATCACAATACCCCATAATGACAAAGCAAAAACATATATATATATTTTTTAAATGTTTTCAAATTTATATAATAAATAATTGTGCAAAAAAAAAAATCCCATTTTAATAAACACTAGATGGCGCTGTTTTGAAGATGTTGGTTGCTATAGTAATAACTTTATAAACATTTACTCGATTACAGACGTCTTCATGATTAAATTATATTATACAAAAATGAAAATAAAACAAGGAAAATATTGTAGATATTTTTTTATAAGGTCATTTTTTTTTTTTGAGCGTGCTAATAGCCTGACTATAACAACAACAATACTTAAATACATGGCATTTTGTCCATGTTACATTTGAATTGAAATACTGTTTATTCCTATGGAGGAATGCTCCTTCTGGGGAGTACCAATATGGCTGACCAGTGGCATCGAAACCTCTCATTGGCCAGTACATACATAACATCATATAATGGTGCCTGATGGGGTGGCTGCCATTTCACGGGCTCTTAACCAACTGTCCTTGGATTTGATTAGATTTTTTTAGCATTGTTTTTAACTCATTTTAACTCATAACGTTGCTGCTACCATCTCTTATGATTGAAAAGAGCTTCTGGATGTCAGAACAACGACTACTCACCTCGAACTGGACAAAGATTTTGTCTTCAATGAGTTCGACATGAAGGATGTACTGCTTTGTCAAGACAAGGTACAAATACCCGTCATCAGTGTGAAGAAAATACTGAGTACATACATACTGAGAAAAAGAGGGAAGAGGGCGGGGTGTCTTGTAAAAAATTGTAGCCGTCAAAGTGCAATCATTGGAAAACAATCTGGACGATCTACAATTAAAACTATCCTACCAATGGGACATTTAAAAACTGCAATATCTTATGTTTCGTCGAGACGTGGCTGAACAACGACACGGATAATATAGAGCTGGATTGCTTCTCCGTGCGTCAGCAGGACAGAGCAGCTACGTCTGGTAAGAGGAGGGGTGTGTGTGTGTATTTGTCAATAACTGCTGGTGCGCGATCTCTAATATTAAAGAAGTCTCGAGGTTTTGCTCACCTGAGGTAGAGTACCTCATGATAAGCTGTAGAACACACTATATACACCAAGAGAGTTCTCATCTATATTATTCGTAGCCATCTATTTACCACCACAAACCGATGCTGGCGCTAAGACCACACTCAACGAGCTGTAATAAGGCCGTAAACTAACAAAAAAAAATGCTCATCCCGAAGCGGCGCACAAAGTGGTCGGGGACTTTAATGCGGAAAATAAACTCTAGACCACCTTTACTCCACACACAGAGACATGTATAAAGGTCGCTCTGCATTTGGCAAATCTCACCATTATTCTATCCTCATAATTCCTGTTTACAAGCAAAAACTAAAGCAGGAAGTACCAGTGACTCGCTCGATACGGAAAAGCAGTCAGATAACGCAGATGCTACGCTACAGGACTGTTTTGCTAGCATAGACTGGAATATGTTCTGGGATTCATCCAAAGTCATTGAGGAGTATACCACCTCATTCACCGGCTTCATAAATAAGTACATCGTCAGAGTTTTCCTCACAGTGACCGTAAGTACATTTCCCAACCAGAAGCCATGGATTACAGGCAATATCCGCATCGAGCTAAAGGCTAGAGCTTCAACTTTCAAGGAGTGAGACACTAATCTGGACGTTTGAAGCATACATGAGAGCACCAGCTGTTCTGAATGGCTGTGTGATCATGCTCTCCATAGTCGATGTGAGCAAGACCTTTTCAACAGGTCAATATTCACAAAGCCGCGGAGCCAGATGGATTACCAGGACGTGTTCTGAAAGCATGTGTGGACCAACTGTCAAGTGTCTTCACTGACATGTTCAGCCTGTCGCTGACAGAGTCTGTAATACCTACACGTTTCAAACAGACCACTATAGTCCCTGTGTCCAAGAAAATGAATGTAACCTCCCTAAATGATTACCGCCCCGTAGCACTCACGTCTGTCACACCCTGATCTGTTTCAGCTGTCTTTGTGATTGTCTCCACCCCCCTCCAGGTGTCGCCCATCTTCCCCATCATTCCCTGTGTATTCATACATGTGTTCTCAATTTGTCTGTTGCCAGTTTCTTCTTGTCTTGTCAACCAGCATTTTTTCTCAGTGACCTACTTTGCCCAGTCTGTCATTTTATCATCCTCCTGGGCCCACCTGCCTGACCACTCTGCCTGTCCTGACTCTGAGCCCACCTGCCTGACCACTCTGCCTGTCCTGACTCTGAGCCCGCCTGCCTGACCACTCTGCCTGTCCTGACTCTGAGCCCGCCTGCCTGACCACTCTGCCTGTCCCTCTGAGCCACCTGCCTGACCCCTGCCTGTCCTGACCTGAGCCCACCTGCCTGAGCTCTGCCTGTCCTGACTCTGAGCCCACCTGCCTGACAACTCTGCCTGTCCTGACTCTGAGCCCGCCTGCCTGACCACTCTGCCTGCCCTGACTCTGAGCTCGCCTGCCTGACCACTCTGCCTGTCCTGACTCTGAGCCCGCCTGCCTGACCACTCTGCCTGTCCTGACTCTGAGCCCACCTGCCTGACCACTCTGCCTGTCCTGACTCTGAGCCCACCTGCCTGACCACTCTGCCTGTGCTGACTCTGAGCCCACCTGCCTGACCCTGTCCCTCTGAGCCCACCTGCCTGACCCTGCCTGTCCTCTGAGCCCACCTGCCTGACCACTCTGCTGTCCTGACTCTGAGCCCGCCTGCCTGACCACTCTGCCTGTCCTGACCTGAGCCCACCTGCCTGACCACTCTGCCTGTCCTGCCTGACCCTCTGCCTGTCCTGACTCTGAGCCCACCTGCCTGACCACCTGCCTGCCTGTCCTGACTCTGAGCCCACCTGCCTGACCACTCTGCCTGTCCTGACTCTGAGCCCACCTGCCTGACCACTCTGCCTGTCCTGACTCTGAGCCCACCTGCCTGACCCTGAGCCCACCTGCCTGACCAGCTCTGCCTGTCCTGACTCTGAGCCCACCTGCCTGACCACTCTGCCTGTCCTGACTCTGAGCCCACCTGCCTGACCACTCTGCCTGTCCTGACTCTGAGCCCACCTGCCTGACCACTCTGCCCACCTCCTGACTGTCCTGACTCTGAGCCCACCTGCCTGACCACTCTGCCTGTCCTGACTCTGAGCCCACCTGCCTGACCACTCTGCCTGTCCTGACTCTGAGCCCACCTGCCCTGCCCACCTGCCTGACCCCCACCTGAGCCCCTGCCTGACCACTCTGCCTGTCCTGACTCTGAGCCCACCTGCCTGACCACTCTGCCTGTCCTGACTCTGAGCCCACCTGCCTGACCACTCTGCCTGTCCTGACTCTGAGCCCGCCCTGCCTGACCACTCTGCCTGTCCTGACTCTGAGCCCACCTGCCTGACCACTCTGCCTGTCCTGACTCTGAGCCCACCTGCCTGCCCACCTGCCTGTCCTGACTCTGCCCACCTGACCTGACCACCTGCCTGCCTGTCCTGACTCTGAGCCCACCTGCCTGACCACTCTGCCTGTCCTGACTCTGAGCCCGCCTGCCTGACCACTCTGCCTGTCCTGACTCTGCCTGACCTGAGCCCACCTGCCTGACCACTCTGCCTGTCCTGACTCTGAGCCCACCTGCCTGACCACTCTGCCTGTCCTGACTCTGAGCCCACCTGCCTGACCACTCTGCCTGTCCTGACTCTGAGCCCACCTGCCTGACCACTCTGCCTGTCCTGACCCTGAGCCCACCTGCCTGACCACTGCCTGCCTGACTCTGCCCACCTGCCTGACCCTCTGCCTGTCCTGACTCTGAGCCTGCCTGCCTGACCACCTGCCTGCCTGACCTGAGCCCACCTGCCTGACCTGCCTGACTCTGAGCCCACCTGCCTGACCACTCTGCCTGTCCTGACTCTGAGCCCACCTGCCTGACCACTCTGCCTGTCCTGACTCTGAGCCCACCTGCCTGACCACTCTGCCTGTCCTGACTCTGAGCCCGCCTGCCTGACCACCTGCCTGTCCTGACTCTGAGCCCTGCCTGCCTGACCACTCTGCCTGTCCTGACTCTGAGCCCACCTGCCTGACCACTCTGCCTGTCCTGACTCTGAGCCCACCTGCCTGACCACTCTGCCTGTCCTGACTCTGAGCCCACCTGCCTGACCACTCTGCCTGTCCTGACTCTGAGCCCTGCCCTGCCTGTCCTGACTCTGCCTGTCCTGACTCTGAGCCCACCTGCCTGACCACTCTGCCTGACTCCTGAGCCCACCTGCCTGAGCACCTGCCTGTCCTGACTCTGAGCCCACCTGCCTGACCCTGTCCTGACTCTGAGCCCACCTGCCTGACCACTCTGCCTGTCCTGACCTGAGCCCACCTGCCTGACCAGCCCTGCCTGTCCTGACTCTGAGCCCACCTGCCTCTGCCTGTCCTGACTCTGAGCCCACCTGCCTGACCACTCTGCCTGTCCTGACTCTGAGCCCACCTGCCCTGACCACCTGCCCTGACTCTGAGCCCACCTGCCTGACCACTCTGCCTGTCCTGACTCTGAGCCCACCTGCCTGACCACTCTGCCTGTCCTGACTCTGAGCCCACCTGCCTGACCACTCTGCCTGTCCTGACTCTGAGCCCACCTGCCTGACCACTCTGCCTGTCCTGACTCTGAGCCCACCTGCCTGACCACTCTGCCTGTCCTGACTCTGAGCCCACCTGCCTGACCACTCTGCCTGTCCTGACTCTGAGCCCGCCTGCCTGACCACTCTGCCTGTCCTGACTCTGAGCTCGCCTGCCTGACCACTCTGCCTGTCCTGACTCTGAGCTCGCCTGCCTGACCACTCTGCCTGTCCTGACTCTGAGCCCACCTGCCTGACCGCTCTGCCTGCCCTGACTCTGAGCCCACCTGCCTGACCGCTCTGCCTGTCCTGACTCTGAGCCCACCTGCCTGACCACTCTGCCTGTCCTGACTCTGAGCCCACCTGCCTGACCACTCTGCCTGTCCTGACTCTGAGCCCACCTGCCTGACCACTCTGCCTGTCCTGACTCTGAGCCCACCTGCCTGACCAGTCTGCCTGTCCTGACTCTGAGCCCACCTGCCTGACCGCTCTGCCTGCCCTGACTCTGAGCCCACCTGCCTGACCACTCTGCCTGTCCTGACTCTGAGCCCACCTGCCTGACCACTCTGCCTGTCCTGACTCTGAGCCCACCTGCCACTCTGCCTGTCCCTGAGCCCACCTGCCTGCCTGCCTGTCCTGACTCTGAGCCCACCTGCCTGACCACTCTGCCTGTCCTGACTCTGAGCCCGCCTGCCTGACCACTCTGCCTGTCCTGACTCTGAGCCCACCTGCCCTGCCTGCCTGACCTGACTCTGCCTGTCCTGACTCTGAGCCCTGCCTGCCTGACCACTCTGCCTGTCCTGACTCTGAGCCCACCTGCCTGACCACTCTGCCTGTCCTGACTCTGAGCCCACCTGCCTGACCACTCGCCTGTCCTGACTCTGAGCCCACCTGCCTGACCACTCTGCCTGTCCTGACTCTGAGCCCACCTGCCCACCTGCCTGACTCTGAGCCCACCTGCCTGACCACTCTGCCTGTCCTGACCTGAGCCCACCTGCCTGACCACTCTGCCTGCCTGACCTGAGCCCACCTGTCCTGACTCTGAGCCCTGCCTGCCTGAGCCCCACCTGCCTGTCCTGACTCTGAGCCCGCCTGCCTGACCACTCTGCCTGTCCTGACTCTGAGCCCGCCTGCCTGACCACTCTGCCTGTCCTGACTCTGAGCCTGCCTGACCTGCCTGTCCTGACTCTGAGCCCACCTGCCTGACCACTCTGCCTGCCTGACTCTGAGCCCGCCTGCCTGACCACTCTGCCTGTCCTGACTCTGAGCCCACCTGCCTGACCACTCTGCCTGTCCTGACTCTGCCTCTGGGCTACCAACCTCTGACTGACCTGACCTCTGCCTGCCTTGACCTGTCATTTGCCTGCCCCTGTTGCAGTGATACATATTGTTACTTCAACTCAGTCTCCATCTGGGTCTTACCTTCAAACCTGATAATGTTGGAGGCCATGAAGTGATTTGAAAGGCTGGTCATGACTCACAGCAACACCATCATGCCAGAAACCCTAGACCCACTCCAATTCGCATACCGCCCCAACAGAACCACAAATTAAAGCAATCTCAATCGCACTCCACAGTGCCCTTCCCAACATTGACAAAAGTAACCGCAGATGTGACAATGCTGTTCATTGACTACAGCTCAACATTCAACCCCATAGTGTCCTCAAAGATCATCACAAAGCTAAGGACTCTGGGACTAAACACCTCCCTCCGCAACTGAATCCTGGACTTCCTGACGGGCCGCCCCCAGGTGGTGAGGGTAGGCAACTACACATTTGCCACAGTGATCCTCAACACTGGGGCCCCTCGGGTGTGCGTGCTTAGGCTCCTCCTGTACTTCCTGTTCTCCCATGACTGCATGGCCAAGCACAACTCCATCATAAAGATTTGGCATGGGTCCCCAGATCCTCAAAAACTTCTACAACTGCACCATTGAGAGTATCCTGATGGGTTGCATCACCTCCTGGTATGGGAACTGCTTGGCATCTGACTGTAAGGAGCTTCAGAGGGTAGTGCGAATGGCCTAGAACATCACTGGGGCCAAGCTTCCTGACATCCAGGACCTATATACTAGGTGGTGTCAGAGGAAGGCCCCCCAAAAAATCTCTGTCATCCAAACCATAGACTAGGTCCAAAAGGCTACTTCACAAAAATGCTGAACAATTAATAAAATGGCAACCCAGACTAATTACATTGACCCCCCTCCCTTTGGTTTTACACTGCTGCTACTCACTGTTAATAATGTACACATAGTCACTTTACAAATTACCACGATTAACCTGTACCTGCACATTGACTAGGTACCGATACACCCTAGAATGTAATTATTATGTAATTTTACTTTTTGATTCGATTTTTTTTTCTTTAGTTTATTTACTAAATACATCATTGGTAGGTAAACTCCCTCTTCAAAATCTGTAATTGCCAAATTAGGACACTAGATGGCAACACAGATCAACATGTTCTGGCAAGTCAGTTAGAACAAATTCTTATTTTCAATGACGGCCTAGGAACTGTGGGTTAACTGGTCTAGGAACAGTGGGTTAACTGCCGTGTTCAGGGGCAGAACGACAGATTTTTACCTTGACAGCTCGGGGATTCGATGTTGCAACCTTACGGTTACAAGTCTAACCACTGGGCTATTTGTCGTCCTCTCTGACTGACTGTCATTGAGGATAAACCCATGACGTGAGATATGTGAGCCAGTGTGCAGTATATATACATAATTAATGAAACGGAAAAGGACGGAAAAGAGTAAATAGAGGATTATTCAAGCGTGTTTAACCCACCGGCAAATATCAAATAGCGAACTGAAATGTCAAAGGGGGGAGGGATAGAGGAAGGGATAGGGAAGGATGGATAGAGGAAGGGAGGATAGAGGAAGGGATGGGGAAGGATGGATAGAGGAAGGGAGGATAGAGGAAGGGATGGGGAAGGATGGATAGAGGAAGGGAGGATAGAGGAAGGGATATGGGGAAGGATGGATAGAGGAAGGGGGATAGAGGAAGGGATATGGATAGGGAAGGATGGATAGAGGAAGGGAGGATAGAGGAAGGGATAGGGGAAGGATGGATAGAGGAAGGGATGGGGGGAGGATAGAGGAAGGGGGATAGAGGAATGGATAGAGGAAGGGAGGATGGGGAGGAAGGGGGATAGAGGAAGGGATAGGGAAGGATGGATAGAGGAAGGGGAGGATAGAGGAAGGAGGATAGAGGAAGGGATAGGGAAGGATGGATAGAGGAAGGGATGGGGATAGAGGAAGGGGGGATAGAGGAAGGGATAGGGAAGGATGGATAGAGGAAGGGAGGATAGAGGAAGGGATGGGGAAGGATGGATAGAGGAAGGGAGGATAGAGGAATGGGGAAGGGGATAGAGGAAGGGGATAGGGGAAGGATGGATAGAGGAAGGGAGGATAGAGGAAGGGATAGGGAAGGATGGATAGAGGAAGGGAGGATAGAGGAAGGGATGAGGAAGGATGGATAGAGGAAGGGAGGATAGAGGAAGGGATGGGGAAGGATGGATAGAGGAAGGGGGAGGATAGAGGAAGGGATGGGGAAGGGGGATAGAGGAAGGGGGATAGGGATGGGGAAGGGGATGATGGGGAAGGATGGATAGAGGAAGGGGGATAGAGGAAGAGATGGGGAAGGATGGATAGAGGAAGGGAGGATAGAGGAAGGGATGGGAAGGGGGATAGAGGAAGGGGGATAGAAGGGGAAGGGATAGGGGAAGGATGGATAGAGGAAGAGGATAGAGGAAGGATAGAGGGGATAGAGGAAGGGATGGGGAAGGATGGATAGAGGGGATAGAGGAAGGGATGGGGAAGGATGGATAGAGGAAGGGAGGATAGGGGAAGGGATGGGGAAGGATGGATAGAGGAAGGGAGGATAGAGGAAGGGGGATAGAGGAAGGGATAGGGAAGGATGGATAGAGGAAGGGAGGATAGAGGAAGGGATAGGGAAGGATGGATAGAGGAAGGGAGGATAGAGGAAGGGATGAGGAAGGATGGATAGAGGAAGGGAGGATAGAGGAAGGGATGGGGGAAGGATGGATAGAGGAAGGGAGGATAGAGGAAGGGATGGGGAAGGGGGGATAGAGGAAGGGAGGATAGAGGAAGGGAGGATAGAGGAAGGGATGGGGAAGGATGGATAGAGGAAGGGGGATAGAGGAAGAGATGGGGAAGGATGGATAGATGGAAGGGAGGATAGAGGAAGGGATGGGGAAGGGATGGATAGAGGAAGGGAGGATAGAGGAAGGGATGGGGAAGGATGGATAGAAGGAAGGGATGGGGAAGGATGGATAGAGGAAGGGATGGGGAAGGGGGATAGAGGAAATGGGGAGGATGGATAGAGGAAGGGATAGAGGGGGAAGGATGGATAGAGGAGGGGGATAGGAAGGGATGGGGAAGGATGGATAGAGGAAGGGGGATAGAGGAAGGGATGGGGAAGAGGGGGGATAGAGGAAGGAGGATAGAGGAAGGGAGGATAGAGGAAGGAAGGATGGGGAAGGATGGATAGAGGAAGGAAGGAAGGATAGAGGAAGGGATGAAGGAAGGGGAAGGATGGATAGAGGACAGGAGGATAGAGGAAGGGATGGGGAAGGATGGATAGAGGAAGGGAGGATAGAGGAAGGATGGATAGAGGAAGGGATGATGGAATGGGGGGGGATAGAGGAAGGGAGGATAGAGGAAGGGAAGGATAGAGATGGAAGAGGAAGGGGATAGAGGAAGGATGGATAGAGGAAGGGATGGGGAAGGATGGATAGAGGAAGGGATGGGGCATGATGGATAGAGGAAGGGAGGATAGAGGAAGGGATGAGGAAGGGAGGATAGAGGAAGGAAGGATAGAGGAAGGGAAAGGATGGATAGAGGAAGGGATGGGGAGAGATGGAAGAAGGTATAGAGCGAGGGATGGAGGGAGGTAATTTTTTATTTTTATTTTACTTTTTTTATTTTTTTATCTTTATTTAACTAGGCAAGTCAGTTAAGAACAAATTCATGTTTTCAATTACAGCCTAGGAACAGTGGGTTAACTGCCTATTCAGGGGCAGAACGACAGATTTGTACCTTGTCAGCTTGGGGATTTGAACTTGCAAACTTCCGGTCACTAGTCCAACGCTCTAACCACTAGGCTAGAGCGGAGGGAAGGAGGGATAGAGCGAGAGATTGTGGGAAGGAGTGATAGACTGAGGAATGGAGGGAAGGAGGCCAGAGTGCCCCCTGGCAGATGATCCCTCTGGGCAGCCAGCCGAGCTTCAGTGTCTGATTACATCCCAAATGGAACCCTATTCCCTATATACTGCACTACTTTAGACCAGAGCCCTCCTCCCTATATACTGCACTACTTTAGACCAGAGCCCTATTCCCTATATAGTGCATTACTTTAGACCAGAGCCCTATGACACCCTACATAGTGCACTACTTTAGACCAGAGCCCTATGACACCCTATATAGTGCACTACTTTAGACCAGAGCCCTGACACCCTATATAGTGCACTACTTTAGACCAGAGCCCTATGACACCCTATATAGTGCACTACTTTAGACCAGAGCCCTATTCACCTATATAGTGCATTACTTTAGACCAGAGCCCTATGACACCCTACATAGTGCACTACTTTAGACCAGAGCCCTATGACACCCTATATAGTGCACTACTTTAGACCAGAGCCCTATGACACCCTATATAGTGCACTACTTTAGACCAGAGCCCTATGACACCCTATATAGTGCACTACTTTAGACCAGAGCCCTATGACACCCTATATAGTGCACTACTTTAGACCAGAGCCCTATGACACCCTATATAGTGCACTAGTTTAGACCAGAGCCCTATGACACCCTATATAGTGCACTACTTTAGACCAGAGCCCTATGACACCCTATATAGTGCACTACTTTTAGACCAGAGCCCTATGACACCCTATATAGTGCACTACTTTAGACCAGAGCCCTATGACACCCTATATAGTGCACTACTTTAGACCAGAGCCCTATGACACCCTATATACTGCACTACTTTAGACCAGAGCCCTATGACACCCTATATAGTGCACTACTTTAGACCAGAGCCCTATGACACCCTATATAGTGCACTACTTTAGACCAGAGCCCTATGACACCCTATATAGTGCACTACTTTAGACCAGAGCCCTATTCCCTATATACTGCACTACTTTAGACTAGAGCCCTATGACACCCTATATAGTGCACTACTTTAGACCAGAGCCCTATGACACCCTATATAGTGCACTACTTTAGACCAGAGCCCTATGACACCCTATATACTGCACTACTTTAGACCAGAGCCCTATGACACCCTATATAGTGCACTACTTTAGACCAGAGCCTTATGACACCCTATATAGTGCACTACTTTAGACCAGAGCCCTATGACACCCTATATAGTGCACTACTTTAGACCAGAGCCCTATGACACCCTATATAGTGCACTACTTTAGACCAGAGCCCTATGACACCCTATATAGTGCACTACTTTAGACCAGAGCCCTATGACACCCTATATAGTGCACTACTTTAGACCAGAGCCCTATTACACCTATGACACCCTATATAGTGCACTACTTTAGACCAGAGCCCTATGACACCCTATATGCACTACTTTAGACCAGAGCCCTATGACACCCTATATAGTGCACTACTTCAGACCAGAGCCCTATGACACCCTATATAGTGCACTACTTCAGACCAGAGCCCTATTCCCTATATACTGCACTACTTCAGACCAGAGCCCTATGACACCCTACATAGTGCTCTACTTTAGACCAGAGCCCCTATAGACACCAGAGCCCTATTCCCTACATAGCACACTATTTTAGACCAGCGCCCTATGACACCCTATATAGTGCACTACTTTAGACCAGAGCCCTATGACACCGTATATAGTGCACTACTTTAGACCAGAGCCCTATTCCCTACATAGCACACTATTTTAGACCAGAGCCCTATTCCCTATATAGTAGACCTATCTCTCTCTCTCACTCACTCAGTGTTTCTCCGTACAGAAGCCCCCTCAAGGGGTAAACAGAAGCCCCCCCATGGAGAGAGAGGGATGGACAGAGGAGGGTAAACTGTATAGCAGCATAAAGATACAGAAGCCCCCCCATGGAGAGAGAGAGGGATGGACAGAGGAGGGGTAAACTGTATAGCAGCATAAAGATACAGAAGTAAACTGTATAGCCCCCCCATGGAGAGAGAGGGATGGACAGAGGAGGGGTAAACTGTAAATAGCAGCATAAAGATACAGAAGCCCCCCCCCCATGGGAGAGAGGGATGGACAGAGGAGGGGTAAACTGTATAGCAGCATAAAGATACAGAAGCCCCCATGAGGGATGGAGAGAGGGATGGACAGAGGAGGGGATGGACAAACTGTATAGCAGCATAAAGATACAGAAGCCCCCCCATGGAGAGAGAGGGATGGACAGAGGAGGGGTAAACTGTATAGCAGCATAAAGATACAGAAGCCCCCCCATGGAGAGAGAGGGATGGACAGAGGAGGGGTAAACTGTATAGCAGCATAAAGCAGAGAGGAGGGATGGACAGAAGGGGTAAACTGATAGCAGCATAAAGATGTGATGTGTGTCTTTAGCAGCATAAAGAAAAGGAAACGGAGGGAGAGGAGTGTGTGTGTGTGTGTGTGGGTAGTGTGTATATGTGTGTGTGGGTATGTGTGTGTGGGTAAAAAGTGTGTGTTTGTGTGTGTATATGTGTGTGTGTGTGTGTGTGTGTGTGTGTGCGTGTGTGTTTGTGTTAAAAACGAAAGCCGGTAACAACATCCATGACGTGAAGATGAGCAGATGGGTCACCCAGGAAGTAATGACGTGTAGATGAGCAGACGGGTCACCTATATTTATATATATATATTTATATGTGAGAGAGAGATACTGTAGAATAACGCGAGAGAGATAGAGAGATACTGTTGAATAAAGCGAGAGAGGGAGAGAGAGAGATACTGTAGAATAAAGCGAGAGAGGGAGAGAGAGAGATACTGTAGAATAAAGCGAGAGAGGGAGAGAGAGAGATACTGTAGAATAAAGCGAGAGAGGGAGAGAGAGAGATACTGTAGAATAAAGCGAGAGAGGGGAGAGAGAGATACTGTAGAATAAAGTGAGAGAGGGAGAGGGAGAGATACTGTAGAATAAAGTGAGAGAGGGAGAGGGAGAGATACTGTAGAATAAAGTGAGAGAGGGAGAGAGAGAGATACTGTAGAATAAAGTGAGAGAGGGAGAGAGAGAGATACTGTAGAATAAAGTGAGAGAGAGGGGAGAGAGAGATACTGTAGAATAAAGTGAGAGAGGGAGAGGGAGAGATACTGTAGAATAAAGTGAGAGAGGGAGAGAGAGAGATACTGTAGAATAAAGTGAGAGAGGGAGAGAGAGAGATACTGTAGAATAAAGTGAGAGAGGGAGAGAGAGAGATACTGTAGAATAAAGTGAGAGAGGGAGAGGGAGAGATACTGTAGAATAAAGTGAGAGAGGGAGAGGAGAGATACTGTAGAATAAAGTGAGAGAGGGAGAGGGAGAGATACTGTAGAATAAAGTGAGAGAGGGAGAGGGAGAGATACTCTAGAATAAAGCGGGAGAGAGAGAGATACTGTAGAATAAAGTGAGAGAGAGAGAGAGATATGGTACAATAAAGTGAGAGAGAGAGATACTGTAGAATAAAGTGAGAGAGAGAGAGATACTGTTGAATAAAGCGAGAGAGAGAGAGATACTGTAGAATAAAGTGAGAGAGGGAGAGATACTGTAGAATAAAGTGAGAGAGGGAGAGATACTGTAGAATAAAGGGAGAGAGAGATACTGTAGAATAAAGAGAGAGAGAGAGAGATACTGTAGAATAAAGCGAGAGAGAGAGAGGGAGAGAGAGATACTGTAGAATAAAGAGGGAGAGAGAGAGGGAGAGAGAGATACTGTAGAATAACGGGAGAGAGAGATACTGTAGAATAAAGTGAGAGAGAGAGATACTGTAGAATAAAGTGAGAGAGAGAGAGGGAGAGAGTAATACTGTAGAATAAAGCGAGAGAGAGAGAGGGAGAGAGAGATTCTGTAGAATAAAGAGGGAGAGAGAGATACTGTAGAAACAGTGAGAGAGAGAGAGGGAGAGAGTAATACTGTAGAATAAAGGGAGAGAGAGAGAGATAATGTAGAATAAAGGGAGAGAGAGAGGGAGAGAGAGATACTGTAGAATAAAGGGAGAGAGAGAGGGAGAGAGTAATACTGTATAATAAAGCGAGAGAGAGAGAGAGAGATACTGTAGAATAAAGCGAGAGAGAGAGAGGGAGAGAGAGATACTGTAGAATAAAGCGAGAGAGAGAGAGGGAGAGAGAGATACTGTAGAATAAAGAGGAGAGAGAGATACTGTAGAATAAAGGGAGAGAGAGATACTGTAGAATAAAGTGAGAGAGAGAGAGATACTGTAGAATAAAGTGAGAGAGAGAGAGGGAGAGAGTAATACTGTAGAATAAAGCGAGAGAGAGAGAGGGAGAGAGAGATTCTGTAGAATAAAGAGGGAGAGAGAGGGATACTGTAGAAACAGTGAGAGAGAGAGAGGGAGAGAGTAATACTGTAGAATAAAGGAGAGAGAGAGAGAGATAATGTAGAATAAAGGAGAGAGAGAGGGAGAGAGAGATACTGTAGAATAAAGGGAGAGAGAGAGGGAGAGAGTAATACTGTAGAATAAAGGAGAGAGAGAGGGAGAGAGAGATACTGTAGAATAAAGGGAGAGAGAGAGGGAGAGAGTAATACTGTAGAATAAAGCGAGAGAGATATAGAGAGATACTGTAGAATAAAGCGAGAGAGAGAGGGAGAGAGTAATACTGTAGAATAAATCGAGAGAGAGAGAGGGAGAGAGAGATACTGTAGAATAAATCGAGAGAGAGAGAGAGAGAGAGGGAGAGAGAGATACTGTAGAATAAAGCGAGAGAGAGGGAGAGAGTAATACTGTAGAATAAAGCGAGAGAGAGATAGAGAGATACTGTAGAATAAAGCGAGAGAGAGAGATACTGTACAATAAAGCGAGAGAGAGAGGGAGAGAGATACTGTAAAATAAAGTGAGAGAGATAGAGAGAGTTACTGTAGAATAAAGTGAGAGAGATGGAGATAGATACTGTAGAATAAAGCAAGAAAGAAGGAGATACTGTAGAATAAAGCGAGAGAGAGAGAGAAAGAAAGATAAAGGGAGAAGGAAAGAAAGCAAGGAAGAAAGACAGAGAAAGTGAGACGGAGAGTTATAGCTACAGTATACTCTAACTTATCATTACTGTCCATTATAGGTCACATGACTCCGTCACGGCGGCCCTGACCAGCCAGACACACTGCATTATGAGTATTATGGAGGCTCTTAGTTCACTGACGGATGGGGTGAGGCCACAAGATTCCCCTCTCTTCTTTTTTCTATCCCTTCTTCATCTTGTCCTACATATTTCTCTCTGTAATGTGATGAATGGTAGGAATATCACTCTACAGTAACATCATTATACAGGAATATCACTCTACAGTAACATCATTATACAGGAATATCACTCTACAGTAACATCATTATACAGGAATATCACTCTACAGTAACATCATTATACAGTAACATCATTATACAGCAATATCACTCTACAGTAACATCATTATACAGTAATATCACTCTACAGTAACATCATTATACAGTAACATCATTATACAGTAACATCACTAAACAGTAACATCATTATACAGTAACATCACTATACAGTAATATCATTATACAGGAATATCACTCTACAGTAACATCATTATACAGGAATATCACTCTACAGTAACATCATTATACAGGAATATCACTCTACAGTAACATCATTATACAGTAACATCATACAGTAATATCACTCTACAGTAACATCATTATACAGGAATCTCACTCTACAGTAACATCATTATACAGTAACATCATTATACAGTAACATCTTTATACAGGAATATCACTCTACAGTAACATCATTATACAGGAACATTATTGTACAGGAATATCACTCTACAGTAACATCACTCTACAGTAACATCATTATACAGTAACATCATTATACAGGAATCGAGACGGCCTACAGGGAGGAGGTGAGGGCCCTCGGAGTGTGGTGTCAGGAAAATAACCTCACACTCAACGTCAACAAAACTAAGGAGATGATTGTGGACTTCAGGAAACAGCAGAGGGAACACCCCCCCATCCACATCGATGGAACAGTAGTGGAGAGGGTAGCAAGTTTTAAGTTCCTCGGCATACACATCACAGACAAACTGAATTGGTCCACTCACACAGACAGCATCGTGAGGAAGGCGCAGCAGCGCCTCTTCAACCTCAGGAGGCTGAAGAAATTCGGCTTGTCACCAAAAGCACTCACAAACTTCTACAGATGCACAATCGAGAGCATCCTGGCGGGCTGTATCACCGCCTGGTATGGCAACTGCACCGCCCTCAACCGTAAGGCTCTCCAGAGGGTAGTGAGGTCTGCACAACGCATCACCGGGGGCAAACTACCTGCCCTCCAGGACACCTACACCACCCGATGCTACAGGAAGGCCATAAAGATCATCAAGGACATCAACCACCCGAGCCACTGCCTGTTCACCCCGCTGTCATCCAGAAGGCGAGGTCAGTACAGGTGCATCAAAGCTGGGACCGAGAGACTGAAAAACAGCTTCTATCTCAAGGCCATCAGACTGTTAAACAGCCACCACTAACATTGAGTGGCTACTGCCAACACACTGTCAATGACACTGACTCTACTCCAGCCACTTTAATAATGGGAATTGATGGGAAATGTAAATATATCACTAGCCACTTTAAACAATGCTACCTTATATAATGTTACTTACCCTACATTATTCATCTCATATGCATACGTAGATACTGTACTCTATATCATCGACTGCATCCTTATGTAATACATGTATCACTAGCCACTTTAACTATGCCACTTGGTTTACATACTCATCTCATATGTATATACTGTACTCGATATCATCTACTGTATCTTGCCTATGCTGCTCTGTACCATCACTCATTCATATATCCTTATGTACATATTCTTTATCCCCTTACACTGTGTATAAGACAGTAGTTTTTTTTTGGAATTGTTAGTTAGATTACTTGTTCGTTACTACTGCATTGTCGGAACTAGAAGCACAAGCATTTCGCTACACTCGCATTAACATCTGCTAACCATGTGTATGTGACAAATAAAATTTGATTTGATTTGATTTGATTTGATTTGAATCTCACTCTACAGTAACATCACTCTACAGTAACATCACTAAACAGTAACATCATTATACAGTAACATCATTATACAGTAACATCACTCTACAGTAGATTCACTCTACAGTAACATCATTATACAGTAACATCATTATACAGTAACATCATTATACAGGAATATCACTCTACAGTAACATCACTAAACAGTAACATCATTATACAGTAACATCATTATACAGTAACATCATTATACAGGAATATCACTCTACAGTAACATCACTAAACAGTAACATCATTATACAGTAACATCATTATACAGTAACATCATTATACAGGAATATCACTCTACAGTAACATCATTATACAGGAATCTCACTCTACAGTAACATCACTCTACAGTAACATCATTATACAGGAATATCACTCTACAGTAACATCATTATACAGGAATCTCACTCTACAGTACCATCATTATACAGTAACATCACTATACAGTAACATCATTATACAGTAACATCATTATACAGTAACATCACTCTACAGTAACATCATTATACAGTAACATCACTCTACAGTAGCATCACTCTACAGTAACATCATTATACAGTAACATCACTCTACAGTAGCATCACTCTACAGGAACATGGCTTTCAGAAAATTCAGAGCTAGAAAAAGGGGGGGAGTCAAGTGTGAGTGTTAGTTAACAAGTGTCGGGGGGGGGTGCTGTTTGATTATTTAAGATACTCTTTAAAGAGGTGGGGTTTCTGAAGTTTTTGGAAGTCCTAGCTTCAGGGGAAGCTGGTTTCACCATTAAGGTGTCAGGACAGAGAAGAGCTCTGATTGGGCGGGAGGGCCAAGAGACATGGTTCTCGGGTTAGGATGTGGGGTTTGAGCATAGCCTGAATGTAAGGACAGGCAGTTCCCCTTGCTGCTCAACAGGTAAGCACCAGGGTATTGTAGTGGATGCGAGCTTAGACTGGAAGCCATTGGAGTGTGCAGAGGAGCCGGGTGACATCAGAGAACAAGAGAGAAAAGACAAGAGACATACAGGAAGTAAGAGAGAACGAGAAAAAGACAAGAGGAGAAAAGACACAGAGAGACAGAGAGAGAGACAGAGAGAGAGAGACAGAGAGAGCGAGAGAGAGAGAGACAGACAGAGAGACAGAGAGAGAGCGAGAGAGAGAGAGACAGACAGAGAGACAGAGAGAGAGAGAGAGTGAGAGAGACAAAGAGAAAGAGACAGAGACAGAGAGAGACAGAGAGAGACAGAGACAGACACAGACAGAGACAGAGAGAGAGAGAGAGCGAGAGAGAGAGAGAGAGAGAGCGAGAGAGACAAAGAGAAAGAGACAGAGAGAGACAGAGAGACAGAGACAGACAGAGAGAGAGAGAGCGAGAGAGAGAGGTCCACAGCGAAGAGAACACAAGCTTATCGTCAAACTCAATATATATATCAAGATCATCTTTTTGAGACTGCATATTTTTAAGACTCCCGGCATATTAAATACCGAGGTCCCGAGGCTATCTGGGGACCCTAAAGTGATATTACTAGAGTCAATGAAGAGGCTCCCACAGCTTGGCAGAGATTAACAGAGCAGAAGTTTTCTACTGATAACTGTTGTCACAACACACACCGTAGGAGGTTGGTGTCACCTTAATTTGGGAGGACGGGCTCGTGGGAATGCCCGGACTGGATTTGGTGGAATGATATCAAATAAACCAAATAAACCATTTCCATTCGCTCCGTACCAGCCATTATTATGAGCTGTCCTCCAATCAACAGCCTCGATTGATACACACATACGTGCACACATACACACGCACGCAGGCAAACACACACACTTGCAAACAAACATGCATGCTTGTGCATGCTGTCTCACTCACACATCTATTATGCCCCCTACCCCTAACCCACTTCCTGTTGTACGCGAGAACGAGGAAGAGCACAGTTTTGTTTGTTTGGAAAGTTTGTTGTAATGTAAGTTTGTTATAATGTAATTATAAGTTTATTGGAAAGTTCTTTGTTGGCATCGGTTGGCATCGGTTGGCATCAGTTGGCATCAGTTGGCATCAGTTGGCATCAGTTGCTGGGACTGCTTGTATCTTTCTAGTGATCCTGCTGACCAAGTGACTGGTCTGGGGAGCTATTTGGAGTCGCAGCTAGCCTAGTTGCAAGCTATGTGGACATCAAGCTCGCGAGGTGCCCTTGAATGCAGCCCGCGAAGCGGTTAGCTATTGTGGCTGGGACCGTGGATTGTCCCGCGTTAGTGGCTGTCTCGATCCCTGCTGTTTGTTGTTTTCAATTTTCCCCATGACCTGCCCTGTCTGGAACTGAGAGGAGTAACAGCCTAACATACGTTGCTAGCTACCATGACAAAGACCAAAGCCTGCAGGAGTACCGTTAAGGACAGTACCATTGGTGTCCCTCTATCACACATGAAGGATCTTTTAAACAAACAAAAAGAGACCTACAAGCAGCAACAACAAGAAAATAGTTTGAAGTTTCTCCAAATACTGGTGGAGTCAACTAATAAAAGAATGGACTACCTGACCAGAGAGGTCCAGGACCTGAAGAACAGTTTGCAGTTCTCCCAGGGTCAGCTCGACGAGTTGAAACAGGAGAATGGTTAGATGACAACAATCTGTAAGTCATTGAGAGAGGACATCAGTTTTGTGTGTGACTTCATGATAACAATGACATATAAACTAGACTAGATCTCGAGGGACAATCAAGGCGAAACAACATGGTTGTGGACAGAATTGCAGAATCTCCACATGAGACCTGGATGGAGATTGAGGACAAAGTGAGGGAATTGATCTCTGAGAGATTGAAGATGGACCACAGAAAGATTGAGGTGGAGCGCGCACACAGGATTGGAAAGCCCACCACCGGCCCAGGTGATAGGCCCAGGCAGATAGTGGTCAAGTTCCTGAGGTTCAAAGACAAGGTAGCTGTTCTGGAAAGAGCCAAGAACTTGAGAGGAACGTATATCTTCCTCAACGAGGACTATCCTGAAGCTGTGCGCCAGAAGAGGAAAGAACTGATCCCATTTTAGCTACCAGAGTGCGTGGGGACATTGCGTACAACAGACTCATTGTCCACCCTCCCTCCCAGAAGCCTGGAAGGGATGAGAGATCCAAGCCTATGGGTTCATAGCCTCAACCCCACAGCACACACACACACCAATTGATTAATGGACTGGTGAATGTATTTTATTTTCTCTTGCTTTGTCAGCTCTTTTCAATATTATTTCTACCTCTGATCAGCTACCCAGGAAAGGGCTGAAAATAGCCCATATTAATATATGAAACCTGAGAAATAAGGTTAATGAAATTAATAACTTGCTAACATCAGATAGCATTAAATTATTATCTATTTCTGAGACTCACTTAGATAATTAATTTGATGATACATCAGTAGCAATACAAGGATATAACATTTATAGAAGAGACAGAAATAATTATGGGGGAGGTGTTGCTGTAAATATTCAGAACCATATCCCTGTAATGCTTATGGGGGAGGTGTTGCTGTAAATATTCAGAACCATATCCCTGTAATGCTTAGATAAGATCAAGTGTTGTTGAAGTGGTGTGGTTGTAAGTTCACCTGCCTCATCTAAAGCATTTTCTTTTGGGGTGTTGCTATAGACCACCAAGTGCTAACAGTCAGAACCTAAATAATATGTGTGAAATGCTTGATAGTGTACAGTATGTGATGTAAACAGAGAGGTTTACAGGGGACCTAAATATTGACAGGTTTTCATCAAGCTGTCCACTCAAGAGGAAGCTTCTTACTGTAACCAGTGCCTGTAATCTGGTTCAGGTTATTAATGACAAACACTACAGGAACAAATCAAATCAAATGTATTTATATAGCCCTTCGTACATCAGCTGATATCTCAAAGTGCTGTACAGAAACCCAGCCTAAAACCCCAAACAGCAAGCAATGCAAGCAATGCAGGTGTTGAAGCACGTTGGCTAGGAAAAACTCCCTAGAAAGGCCAAAACCTAGGAAGAAACCTAGAGAGGAACCAGGCTATGTGGGGTGGCCAGTCCTTTTCTGGCTGTGCCGGGTGGAGATTATAACAGAACATGGCCAAGATGTTAAAATATTCATAAATGACCAGCATGGTCAAATAATAGGTCTGGGACATGTAGCACGTCCGGTGAACAGGTCAGGGTTCCATAGCCGCAGGCAGAACAGTTGAAACTGGAGCAGCAGCATGGCCAGGTGGACTGGGGACAGCAAGGAGTCATCATGCCAGGTAGTCCTGAGGCATGGTCCTAGGGCTCAGGTCCTCCGAGAGAGAGAGAAAGAAAGAGAGAAAGAGAGAATTAGAGAGAGCATACTTTAATTCACACAGGACACCGGATAAGACAGGAGAAGTACTCCAGATATAACAAACTGACCCTAGCCCCCCGACACATAAACTACTGCAGCATAAATACTGGAGGCTGAGACAGGAGGGGTCAGGAGACACTGTGGCCCCATCCGATGATACCCCCGGACAGGGCCAAACAGGAATAACCCCACCCACTTTGCCAAAGCACAGCCCCCACACCACTACAGGGATATCTTCAACCACCAATTTACCATCCTGAGACAAGGCAGAGTATAGCCCACAAAGATCTCCTCCACTGCACAACCCAAGGGGGGGCGGCAACCCAGACTGGAAGACCACGTCAGTGACTCAACCCACTCAAGCGACGCACCCCTCCTAGGGACGGCATGGAAGAGCACCAGTAAAGCCAGTGACTCAGCCCCTGTAATAGGGTTAGAGGCAGAGAATCCCAGTGGAAAGAGGGGAACCGGCCAGGCAGAGACAGCAAGGGTGGATCATTGCTCCAGAGCCTTTCCGTTCACCTTCCCACTCCTGGGCCAGACTACACTCAATCATATGACCCACTGAAGAGATGAGTCTTCAGTAAAGACTTAAAGGTTGAGACCGAGTTTGCGTCTCTCACATGGGTAGGCAGACCATTCCATAAAAATGGAGCTCTATAGGACAAAGCCTTGCCTCCAGCTTATTTAATTCTAGGGACAATTAGGAGGCCTGCGTCTTGTGACCGTAGCGTAAGTGTAGGTATGTACGGCAGGACCAAATCAGAGAGACAGGTAGGAGCAAGCCCATGTAATGCTTTCTAGGTTAGCAGTAAACCTTGAAATCAGCCCTTGCCTTGACAGGAAGCCAGTGTATGGAGGCTAGCACTGGAGTAATACGATCACATTTTTTGGTACAAGTCAGGATTCTAGCAGCCGTATTTAGCACTAACTGAAGTTTATTTAGTGCTTTATCCGGGTAGCCGGAAAGTAGAGCATTGCAATAGAAAAAAGCTGTCCTTGAAACAGTCTTGATATGTTCGTCAAAAGAGAGATCAGGGTCCAGAGTAACGCCGAGGTCCTTCACAGTTTTATTTGAGACGACTGTACAACCATCAAGATTAATTGTCAGATTCAACTGAAGATCTTTTTGTTTCTTGGGACCTAGAACAAGCATCTCTGTTTTGTCCGAGTTTAAAAGTAGAAAGTTTGCAGCCATCCACTTCCTTATGTCTGAAACACATGCTTCTAGCGAGGGCAATTTTGGGGCTTCACCATGTTTCATTGAAATGTACAGCTGTGTGTCATCCGCATAGCAGGGAAAGTTAACATTATGTTTTCGAATGACATCCCCAAGAGGTAAAATATAATAGTGAAAACAATAGTGGTCCTAAAACGGAACCTTATTAAAGAAACACTGAAATTTGCAGTTGATTTGTCAGAGGACAAACCATTCACAGAGACAAACTGATATCTTTCCGACAGATAAGATCTAAACCAGGCCAGAACTAGTCCGTGTAGACCAATTTGGGTCTCCAAAAGAATGTGGTGATCGATGGTATAAAAAGCAGCACTAAGGTCTAGGAGCACGAGAACAGATGCAGAGCCTCGGTCTGATGCCATTAAAAGGTCATTAACCACCTTCACAAGTGCAGTCTCAGTGCTATAATGGGGTCTAAAACCAGACTGAAACATTTTGTATACATTGTTTGTCTTCAGGAAGGCAGTAAGTTGCTGCGCAACAGCCTTTTCAAAAACAATTGAGAGGAATGGAAGATATAGGCCGATAGTTTTTTATATTTTCTGGGTCAAGGTTTGGCTTTTTCAAGAGAGGCTTTATTACTGCCACTTTTAGTGAGTTTGGTACACATCTGGTGGATAGAGAGCTGTTTATTATGTTCAACATAGGAGGGCCAAGCACAGGAAGCAGCTCTTTCAGTAGTTTAGTTGGAATAGGGTCCAGTATGCAGCTTGAAGGTTTAGAGGCCATGATTATTTTCATCAACGAGTCAAGAGATATAGTACTAAAACACTTGAGTGTCTCCCTTGATCCTAGGTCCTGGGAGAGTTGTGCAGACTCAGGACAACTGAGCTTTGAAGGAATACGCAGATTTAAAGAGGAGTCTGTAATTTGCTTTCTAATAATCATTATCTTTTCCTCAAAGAAGTTCATGAATTTATTACTGCTGAAGTGAAAGCCATCCTCTCTTGGGGAATGTTGCTTTTTAGTTAGCTTTGCAACAGCATCAAAAAGGAATTTCGGATTGTTCTTATTTTCCTCAATTAAGTTAGAAAAATAGGATGATCGAGCAGCAGTAAGGGCTCTACGGTACTGCACGGTACTGTCTTTCCAAGCTAGTCGGAAGACTTCCAGTTTGGTGTGGCGCCATTTCCGTTTCAATTTTCTGCAAGCTTGCTTCAGAGCTAGGGGTATTTTCTGTATACAGGGAGCTAGTTTCTTATGAGAAATATTTTTTTAGGGGTGCAACTGCATCTAGGGTATTGCGCAAGGTTAAATTGAGATCCTCAGTTAGGTGGTTAACTGATTTTTGTCCTCTGGCGTCCTTGGGTAGACAGAGGGAGTCTGGAAGGGCATCAAGGAATCTTTGTGTTGTCTGTGAATTTACAGCACGACTTTTGATGCTCCTTGGGGTCTGAGCAAATTATTTATATGATCAGTTATACTATATGGTTCCATTGAAAATAACAGTCTTAATGATCACCTGACCTTGCCCAGTCAACACTGGCCTCCCTGAATCAGTTTTTATGATCACCTAGCCTTGCCCAGTTAACACTGGCCTCCCTGAATCAGTCGTAATGATCACCTGGCCTGGCCCAGTCAACACTGGCCTCCCTGAATCAAGTTTATTGATCACCTGGCCTGGCCCAGTCAACACTGGCCTCCCTGAATCAGTCTTCATGATCACCAGGCCTGGCCCAGTCAACACTGGCCTCCCTGAATCAGTTTTTATGATCACCAGGCCTTTCCCAGTCAACACTGGCCTCCCTGAATCAGTTTTAATGATCACCTGCCTCCCTGAATCAGTTTTAATGATCACCTGGCCTGGCCCAGTCAACACTGGCCTCCCTGCACTACAGGAGTGGTTCCACTGACAGAGAGAGGGTACAGCTGAGCCAACAACACACACACACACACAACACACACACACATCCACAGAGGCATCCACACAGGCACACTAGCTCGAACAAACTCTCACACAAACGAGAGAGGACGCAGGCTTTTGGAACTGTGAAACACTGCTGGTGTGAGAATACTCTTGCAGGTGTGTGTGTGTGTGTGTGTGTGTGTGTGTGTGTGTGTGTGTGTGTGTGTGTGTCACCGACTGCAGGTATTGCGTTGACGCAGCAAATTAGTTGGAGCGAGTGAATAAAGGAAAAAGATATCTCACTCTTCCTATCCCTCTCCCTCGCTCTCTCTAGTTCCCTCCCTACCAATCAGAGACAAGTTATAAATAGTGTAGTATAAAAGCATTTGCAGCCCCTCCCTCTCTGTCATTCCTCCTCTTGCTTCCTCTCCTCTGACGCTCCTCTGTCTCAGTCCCTTTTGCAGTGCTGGTTCTGCTTGCAAGGCGCTGTCCTTTCAGAACTCTCTCTGCCTCTCTCTCTCTTCCTCTCTCTCTCTCTGCCTCTCTCTCTCTCTCCCTTTCCACCTTTCCACCTTCTCTCAACCACCATTTGTTTCTCTATCCCTATCCACCTTTCCACCTTCTCTCATCTCATTCTTCCTCTATCTCTCCATTATCCACCGCTCCATCTCTCCTCTTCCTTCTTGTCACTCTCCCCCAACCTGCCTGCTAGAGCTGGTACAGCCCCCTCTCTCTGCCTCTCTCAATGCATTTTATCCTTATAAGGAGTGAGGGAGAGAGAGCAGAGGCAGAACATACTAACTGTCTACACTCTGTGGGGGTGTGATGTGTGGGAGACCACTGTGGTTCTAAAGGGTGGGGGGTGATTAACTCCAATTATCTCAATGCCTCTGAATAAAGCAATAGACAGAAATAGTCACTGAGAGGAGGAGGGATGAAAGGATGGAGGGAGGAATAAAGAGATGTGAACATGAGAGGTATGACGAGAGAAGAGAAAGAGATGCTAGAGGTGGAGAGAGAGATGACGAGAGATTGCTAGCGGTCAGAAGAGGTAGAAAGAGATAAATGAATGGAGAAAGAGCGATGAGCGAGAGAGAGGGGGGGTGGAGAGAGAGAGGGGGGGTGTGGAGAGATAGAGAGCATAGCCATGCTATTGAGAAAGGCCGCCAAAGGAGGTGGAAACTGAGCTGCACCTCCTAACCTCCTACCAAATGTATGACCATACTAAAGACACGTATTTCCCTCAAATTACACAGACCCACAAGAAATAAAAAAAATACCACAGTGTGCATCACAACAGGAAGATGTGTGACCTGTTGCCACAAGAGAAGGGCAACCAGTGAAGAACAAACACCATTGTAAATACAACCCATATTTATGCTTTTCCCTTTTGTACTTTATCATTACAACACCGTATATAGACAGCATATGTATTATTTTTTTACTTTTGTGTCATTTTTACTGTATATTTTTTTGTTTGTTTCACTTTTTTTATTATATACTTCACTTGCTTTGGCAACGCTAACGTATGTTTCCCATGACAATAAGGCCCCTTAAATTGAAATTGAATTGAGATGTGCAAGAGTGATAGAGAGGCAGGCAGGTGGCTGGGCGAGAGTGTAGCCGGGGGATACGAGTGTGTAGCCGGGGGATACGAGTGTGTAGCCGGGGGATACGAGTGTGTAACCGAGGGATACGAGTGTGTAGCCGAGGGATACGAGTGTGTAGCCGGGGGATACGAGTGTGTAGCCGGGGATACGAGTGTGTAGCCGGGGGATACGAGTGTGTAGCCGGGGGATACGAGTGTGTAGCCGGGGGATACGAGTGTGTAGCCGGGGGATACGAGTGTGTAGCCGGTTGGACTAGGACTAGACCTGGCTGGGCTTGTCCATACTTGGGCAGCTTCGTGTGTTCAGACAACGTTACAGAAAGTTACAGAATAGTTTATTTCTAGAAACACGGCACAACTGCAAGTCAACCAGACCGTACTACATAGCTCTTCCTTTGCTGTGAGGGGGGTGAATACTGCCGGCTCAAATGCCCAGCCTTCTATCTAGAAATCTACTGTTTAGTCCGCATTGACCTTTTGTCGTTGCCATGGTAATGGATTCAGATGTTTGGAAGATGGTTGTTGTAACATCAGATAATATGGTGCTTGTAACATCTGAGAATATGGCTTTAAAATAATTGAATCTAAAATAATGACGTGGGATTTGTAAGCATATCTTGTCTGCTAAATGACCTGTCTGCCTACATCCTACACATTTTATGATCGCCACAGCCCTAGGTTAGAAAATGAGCCATTAGCTTTGATACTCTTATTGGTTGGAGATGATCCAATCGCTGATGACTTTGTTTTGTACAACACCTCTCATTGTGATGTCTACGATGTCAGTCTCAGACTGAAATACGTGGCGAACATAGAACAGTGGAAGAATTCAGCTACTTCCTGAAGTTGCACAATTTCGTTCAGCTAAGGGTGTAAACAACTGACTCATCCAACCTGATTGGCTGAACATCAGGAAGTACTGTAGCATTAGCCATAAAATGTGTTTTATGATGACAGTAAGCATATTTTTTTATGCTTACTGTCATAATATATATTTTTTTGTTTTATTTTCAGAGCCATTAAATATAGACACCCTTACAGCCTGAATGGAGGATGTGTTATGTAGGAGCCGGTCACCAGGGGATACGAGTGTGTAGCCAGGGGATACGAGTGTGTAGCCGGGGGATACGAGTGTGTAGCCGGTTACATAGATTCCAGTTGGACGCAGATGAAAAATAACTTAAAATGAATAATAAACCCATCGGCCGGGGTGTTGGGCTGGACCGCATAATGAGTGTTACTTAATGCATGTGAGTCGACTGTGGTTAGAGAAAACAGGTTAACCTCTAAGGGCCGGTTTCCAGGACATATACTACGACTAGGACTAGACCTGGACTAGGACTAGACCTGGACTCAAAACATATTTTCCATGCTTGAAGTCCAGTGAAAAACTGTGTTTGGGATGCCAGTCCTAAATATACTACTTTACTCACAAACTACTTTTGACTTAATTGGCGTTTACATGTTAAAACATAACGGAAAATGCCAAACATGACTCTGAATAATATCCTAGATTGTTCAACTAAAATCGACCAGAACAGACTATATCATTGAGAATCTTCTGGGACTGAACTATAGACTGTCTATATGCAACATAAAGTCTAGTCTCATTGCTTGAAAGTGAAAGCTTTATATGAAACATTGTCTGTGTGTTAGATGCAGTAGCAAACACAACAACAGAAAGGTCAGTGTGTTATGTCATCTGCAGCTGTCTATACAGTCTATCCTTTATTTACAAGAAACACACTGGTTGGCTGATCTATTAGAACTCACTGGTTGGCTGATTTATTAGAACTCACTGGTTGGCTGATCTATTAGAACTCACTGGTTGGCTGATCTATTAGAACTCACTGGTTGGCTGATCTATTAGAACTCACTGGTTGGCTGATCTATTAGAACTCACTGGTTGGCTGATCGATAAGAACTCACTGGTTGGCTGATCTATTAGAACTCACTGGTTGGCTGATCTATTAGAACACACTGGTTGGCTGATCTATTAGAACTCACTGGTTGGCTGATCTATTAGAACTCACTGGTTGGCTGATCTATTAGAACACACTGGTTGGCTGATCTATTAGAACTCACTGGTTGGATCTTCTATTAGAACACACTGGTTGGCTGATATAGTAGAACACACTGGTTGGCTGATATAGTAGAACACACTGGTTGGCGGATATAGTAGAACACACTGGTTGGCTGATATATTAGAACTCACTGGTTGGCTGATGTATTAGAACACACTGGTTGGCTGATCTATTAGAACACACTGGTTGGATCTTCTATTAGAACTCAATCTTTGGATCTTCTATTAGAACACACTGGTTGGCTGATCTATTAGAACTCACTGGTTGGCTGATCTATTATAACTCACTGGTTGGGTGGTCTATTAGAACACACTGGTTGGCTGATCAATTAAAACTCACTTGTTGGATCTTCTATTAGAACACACTGGTTGGCTGATCTATTAGAACTCACTGGTTGGCTGATCTATTAGAACTCACTGGTTGGCTGATCTATTAGAACACACTGGTGGGCTGATCGATAAGAACTCACTGGTTGGCTGATCTATTAGAACTCACTGTTTGGCTGATCTATTAGAACTCACTGGTTGGCTGATCTATTAGAACACACTGGTTGGCTGATCTATTAGAACTCACTGGTTGGCTGATCTATTAGAACTCACTGGTTGGCTGATCGATAAGAACTCACTGGTTGGCTGATCTATTAGAACTCACTGGTTGGCTGATCTATTAGAACTCACTGGTTGGCTGATCTATTAGAACCCACTGGTTGGCTGATCTATTAGAATTCACTGGTTGGCTGATCGACTTGAACTCACTGGTTGGCTGATATAGCAGAACACAGTGGTTGGCTGATCCACTTGAACTCACTGGTTGGCTGATCAATTAGAACTCACTGGTTGGATCTTCTATAAGAACACACTGGTTGGCTGATCTATTAGAACTCACTGGTTGGCTGATCTATTAAAAACTCACTGGTTCGCTGATCTATTTGAACACACTGGTTGGCTGATCTATTAGAACACACTGGTTGGCTGATCTATTAAAACTCACTGGTTCGCTGATCTATTTGAACACACTGGTTGGCTGATCTATTAGAACACACTGGTTGGATCTTCTATTAGAACACACTGGTTGGCCGATCTATTAGAACTCACTGGTTGGCTGATCTATTAGAACACACTGGTTGGCTGATCTATTAGAACTCACTGGTTGGCTGATCTATTAGAACACACTGGTGGGCTGTTCTATTAGAACACACTGGTTGGCTGATCTATTAGAACTCACTGGTTGGCTGATCTATTAGAACACACTGGTTGGCTGATCTATTAGAACTCACTGGTGGGCTGTTCTATTAGAACTCACTGGTTGGCTGATCTATTAGAACTCACTGGTTGGCTGATCTATTAGAACTCACTAGTTGGATCTTCTATTAGAACACACTGGTTGGCTGATCCACTAGAACTCACTGGTTGGCTGATCTATTAGAACTCACTGGTTGGATCTTCTATTAGAACACACCAGTTGGCTGATATATTAGAACTCACTGGTTTGCTGATCTATTTGAACACACTGGTTGGCTGATCTATTAGAACTCACTGGTTGGCTGATCTATTAGAACACACTGGTTGGCTGATCTATTAGAACTCACTGGTTGGCTGATCTATGAGAACTCACTGGTTGGATCTTCTATTAGAACACACTGGTTGGCTGATCTATTAGAACTCACTGGTTGGCTGATCTATTAGAACACAATGGTGGGCTGTTCTATTAGAACTCACTGGTTGGCTGATCTATTAGAACTCACTGGTTGGCTGATGTATTAGAACACACTGGTTGGCTGATCTATTAGAACTCACTGGTTGGCTGATCTATGAGAACTCACTGGTTGGATCTTCTATTAGAACACACTGGTTGGCTGATCTATTAGAACTCACTGGTTGGCTGATCTATTAGAACACAATGGTGGGCTGTTCTATTAGAACTCACTGGTTGGCTGATCTATTATAACTCACTGGTTGGCTGATCTATTAGAACACACTGGTTGGCTGATCTATTAGAACACACTGGTTGGATCTTCTATTAGAACTCACTGGTTGGCTGATCTATTAGAACTCACTGGTTGGCTGATCTATTATAACTCACTGGTTGGGTGGTCTATTAGAACACACTGGTTGGCTGATCAATTAAAACTCACTTGTTGGATCTTCTATTAGAACACACTGGTTGGCTGATCGACTAGAACTCACTGGTTGGCTGATCTATTAGAACTCACTGGTTGGCTGATCTATTAGAACACACTGGTGGGCTGATCGATAAGAACTCACTGGTTGGCTGATCTATTAGAACTCACTGTTTGGCTGATCTATTAGAACTCACTGGTTGGCTGATCTATTAGAACACACTGGTTGGCTGATCTATTAGAACTCACTGGTTGGCTGATCTATTAGAACTCACTGGTTGGCTGATCGATAAGAACTCACTGGTTGGCTGATCTATTAGAACTCACTGGTTGGCTGATCTATTAGAACTCACTGGTTGGCTGATCTATTAGAACCCACTGGTTGGCTGATCTATTAGAATTCACTGGTTGGCTGATCGACTTGAACTCACTGGTTGGCTGATATAGCAGAACACAGTGGTTGGCTGATCCACTTGAACTCACTGGTTGGCTGATCAATTAGAACTCACTGGTTTGATCTTCTATTAGAACACAATGGTTGGCTGATCAATTAGAACTCACTGGTTGGATCTTCTATAAGAACACACTGGTTGGCTGATCTATTAGAACTCACTGGTTGGCTGATCTATTAAAAACTCACTGGTTCGCTGATCTATTTGAACACACTGGTTGGCTGATCTATTAGAACACACTGGTTGGCTGATCTATTAGAACACACTGGTTGGCTGATCTATTAGAACTCACTGGTTGGCTGATCTATGAGAACTCACTGGTTGGATCTTCTATTAGAACACACTGGTTGGCCGATCTATTAGAACTCACTGGTTGGCTGATCTATTAGAACACACTGGTTGGCTGATCTATTAGAACTCACTGGTTGGCTGATCTATTAGAACACACTGGTGGGCTGTTCTATTAGAACACACTGGTTGGCTGATCTATTAGAACTCACTGGTTGGCTGATCTATTAGAACACACTGGTTGGCTGATCTATTAGAACTCACTGGTGGGCTGTTCTATTAGAACTCACTGGTTGGCTGATCTATTAGAACTCACTGGTTGGCTGATCTATTAGAACTCACTAGTTGGATCTTCTATTAGAACACACTGGTTGGCTGATCGACTAGAACTCACTGGTTGGCTGATCTATTAGAACTCACTGGTTGGATCTTCTATTAGAACACACCAGTTGGCTGATATATTAGAACTCACTGGTTCGCTGATCTATTAGAACACACTGGTTGGCTGATCTATTAGAACACACTGGTTGGCTGATCTATTAGAACTCACTGGTTGGCTGATCTATGAGAACTCACTGGTTGGATCTTCTATTAGAACACACTGGTTGGCTGATCTATTAGAACTCACTGGTTGGCTGATCTATTAGAACACAATGGTGGGCTGTTCTATTAGAACTCACTGGTTGGCTGATCTATTAGAACTCACTGGTTGGCTGATCTATTAGAACTCACTAGTTGGATCTTCTATTAGAACACACTGGTTGGCTGATCCACTAGAACTCACTGGTTGGCTGATCTATTAGAACTCACTGGTTGGATCTTCTATTAGAACACACCAGTTGGCTGATATATTAGAACTCACTGGTTTGCTGATCTATTTGAACACACTGGTTGGCTGATCTATTAGAACTCACTGGTTGGCTGATCTATTAGAACACACTGGTTGGCTGATCTATTAGAACTCACTGGTTGGCTGATCTATGAGAACTCACTGGTTGGATCTTCTATTAGAACACACTGGTTGGCTGATCTATTAGAACTCACTGGTTGGCTGATCAATTAGAACTCACTGGTTGGATCTTCTATAAGAACACACTGGTTGGCTATTCAATTAGAACTCACTGGTTGGATCTTCTATTAGAACACACTGGTTGGCTGATATATTAGAACACACTGGTGGGCTGTTCTATTAGAAAACACTGGTTGGCTGATCTATTAGAACACACTGGTTGGCTGATCTATTAGAACTCACTGGTTGGCTGATCTATTAGAACACACTGGTTGGCTGATCTATTAGAACACACTGGTTGGCTGATCGACTTGAACTCACTGGTTGGCTGATCAATTAGAACTCACTGGTTTGATCTTCTGTTAGATCACATTGGTTGGCTGATCAATTAGAACTCACTGGTTTGATCTTCTATTAGAACACAATGGTTGGCTGATCAATTAGAACTCACTGGTTGGATCTTCTATTAGAACACACTGGTTGGCTGATATATGAGAACTCACTGGTTGGCTGATCTATTAGAACTCACTGGTTGGCTGATCTATTAGAACACACTGGTTGGCTGATCTATTAGAACAGACTGGTTGGCTGATCTATTTTAACTCACTGGTTGGCTGATCTATGAGAACTCACTGGTTGGATCTTCTATTAGAACACACTGGTTGGCCGATCTATTAGAACTCACTGGTTGGCTGATCTATTAGAACACACTGGTTGGGTGGTCTATTAGAACACACTGGTTGGCTGATCAATTAAAACTCACTTGTTGGATCTTCTATTAGAACACACTGGTTGGCTGATCGACTAGAACTCACTGGTTGGCTGATCTATTAGAACTCACTGGTTCGCTGATCTATTTGAACACACTGGTTGGCTGATCAATTAGAACTCACTGGTTGGATCTTCTATAAGAACACACTGGTTGGCTATTCAATTAGAACTCACTGGTTGGATCTTCTATTAGAACACACTGGTTGGCTGATATATTAGAACACACTGGTGGGCTGTTCTATTAGAAAACACTGGTTGGCTGATCTATTAGAACACACTGGTTGGCTGATCTATTAGAACTCACTGGTTGGCTGATCTATTAGAACACACTGGTTGGCTGATCTATTAGAACACACTGGTTGGCTGATCGACTTGAACTCACTGGTTGGCTGATCAATTAGAACTCACTGGTTTGATCTTCTGTTAGATCACATTGGTTGGCTGATCAATTAGAACTCACTGGTTTGATCTTCTATTAGAACACAATGGTTGGCTGATCAATTAGAACTCACTGGTTGGATCTTCTATTAGAACACACTGGTTGGCTGATATATGAGAACTCACTGGTTGGCTGATCAATTAGAACTCACCGGTTGGATCTTCTATTAGAACACACTGGTTGGCTGATCTATTAGAACTCACTGGTTGGCTGATCTATGAGAACTCACTGGTTGGATCTTCTATGAGAACACACTGGTTGGCTGATCTATTAGAACTCACTGGTTGGCTGATCAATTAGAACTCACTGGTTGGATCTTCTATAAGAACACACTGGTTGGCTATTCAATTAGAACTCACTGGTTGGCTGATATATTAGAACACACTGGTTGGCTGATCTATTAGAACACACTGGTTGGCTGATCTATTAGAACACACTGGTTGGCTGATCTATTTTAACTCACTGGTTGGCTGATCTATTAGAACTCACTGGTTGGCTGATCTATTAGAACTCACTGGTTGGCTGATCTATGAGAACTCACTGGTTGGATCTTCTATGAGAACACACTGGTTGGCTGATCTATTAGAACTCACTGGTTGGCTGATGTATTAGAACACACTGGTTGGCTGATCTATTAGAACACACTGGTTGGCTGATCTATTAGAGCACACTGGTTGGCTGATCTATTTTAACTCACTGGTTGGCTGATCTATTAGAACTCACTGGTTGGCTGATCTATTAGAACTCACTGGTTGGCTGATCTATTAGAACAAACTGGTTGGCTGATCTATTAGAACACACTGGTTGGCTGATCTATTAGAACACACTGGTTGGATCTTCTATTAGAACACACTGGTTGGATCTTCTATTAGACCACACTGGTTGGCTGATATAGTAGAACACACTGGTTGGCTGATATAGTAGAACACACTGGTTGGCTGATATATTAGAACTCACTGGTTGGCTGATCTATTAGAACACACTGGTTGGCTGATCTATTAGAACACACTGGTTGGATCTTCTATTAGAACACACTGGTTGGATCTTCTATTAGACCACACTGGTTGGATGATATAGTAGAACACACTGGTTGGCTGATATAGTAGAACACAGTGGTTGGCTGATATATTAGAACTCACTGGTTGGCTGATCAATTAGAACTCGCTGGTTGGATCTTCTATTTGAACACACTGGTTGGCTGATATATTAGAAGACACTGGTTGGCTGATCTATTAGAACACACTGGTTGGCTGATCTATTTTAACTCACTGGTTGGCTGATCTATTTTAACTCACTGGTTGGGTGGTCTATTAGAACACACTGGTTGGCTGATCGACTAGAACTCACTGGTTGGCTGATCTATTAGAACTCACTGGTTGGATCTTCTATTAGGACACACTGGTTTGCTTATCAACTAGAACTCACTGGTTGGCTGATCTATTAGAACTCACTGTTTGGATCTTCTATTAGAACACACCAGTTGGCTGATATATTAGAACTCCCTGGTTCGCTGATCTATTAGAACACACTGGTTGGCTGATCTATTAGAACTCACTGGTTGGCTGATCTATTAGAACTCACTGGTTGGCTGATCTATTAGAACACACTGGTTGGATCTTCTATTAGAACACACTGGTTGGATTGTCTATTAGACCACACTGGTTGGCTGATTTAGTAGAACACACTGGTTGGCTGATATAGTAGAACTCACTGGTTGGCTGATCTATTAGAATTCACTGGTTGGCTGATCGACTTGAACTCACTGGTTGGCTGATCAATTAGAACTCACTGGTTTGATCTTCTGTTAGAACACACTGGTTGGCTGATCAATTAGAACTCACTGGTTGGATCTTCTATTAGAACACACTGGTTGGCTGATATATTAGAACACACTGGTTGGCTGATCTATTAGAACACACTGGTTGGCTGATCTATTAGAACACACTGGTTGGCTGATCTATTTTAACTCACTGGTTGGCTGATCTATTAGAACTCACTGGTTGGCTGATCTATTAGAACTCACTGGTTGGCTGATCTATTAGAACACACTGGTTGGCTGATCTATTAGAACTCACTGGTTGGCTGATCTATTAGAACTCACTGGTTGGCTGATCTATTAGAACACACTGGTTGGCTGATCTATTAGAACAGACTGGTTGGCTGATCTATTTTAACTCACTGGTTGGCTGATCTATGAGAACTCACTGGTTGGATCTTCTATTAGAACACACTGGTTGGCCGATCTATTAGAACTCACTGGTTGGCTGATCTATTAGAACTCACTGGTTGGCTGATCTATTAGAACACAATGGTGGGCTGTTCTATTAGAACTCACTGGTTGGCTGATCTATTAGAACTCACTGGTTGGCTGATCTATTAGAACTCACTAGTTGGATCTTCTATTAGAACACACTGGTTGGCTGATCCACTAGAACTCACTGGTTGGCTGATCTATTAGAACTCACTGGTTTGCTGATCTATTTGAACACACTGGTTGGCTGATCAATTAGAACTCACTGGTTGGATCTTCTATAAGAACACACTGGTTGGCTATTCAATTAGAACTCACTGGTTGGATCTTCTATTAGAACACACTGGTTGGCTGATATATTAGAACACACTGGTGGGCTGTTCTATTAGAAAACACTGGTTGGCTGATCTATTAGAACACACTGGTTGGCTGATCTATTAGAACTCACTGGTTGGCTGATCTATTAGAACACACTGGTTGGCTGATCTATTAGAACACACTGGTTGGCTGATCGATTAGAACTCACTGGTTGGCTGATCAATTAGAACTCACTGGTTTGATCTTCTGTTAGATCACATTGGTTGGCTGATCAATTAGAACTCACTGGTTTGATCTTCTATTAGAACACAATGGTTGGCTGATCAATTAGAACTCACTGGTTGGATCTTCTATTAGAACACACTGGTTGGCTGATATATGAGAACTCACTGGTTGGCTGATCAATTAGAACTCACCGGTTGGATCTTCTATTAGAACACACTGGTTGGCTGATCTATTAGAACAAACTGGTTGGCTGATCAATTAGAACTCACTGGTTGGATCTTCTATTAGAACACACTGGTTGGCTGATCTATTAGAACTCACTGGTTGGCTGATCTATTAGAACTCACTGGTTGGCTGATCTATTAGAACTCACTGGTTGGATCTTCTATAAGAACACACTGGTTGGCTATTCAATTAGAACTCACTGGTTGGCTGATGTATTCGAACACACTGGTTGGCTGTTCTATTAGAACACACTGGTTGGCTGATCTATTAGAACACACTGGTTGGCTGATCTATTTTAACTCACTGGTTGGCTGATCTATTAGAACTCACTGGTTGGCTGATCTATTAGAACACACTGGTTGGCTGATCTATTAGAACACAATGGTTGGATCTTCTATAAGAACACACTGGTTGGCTAATCTATTAGAACTCACTGGTTGGCTGATATATTAGAACACACTGGTTGGCTGATCTATTAGAACACACTGGTTGGCTGATCTATTAGAACACACTGGTTGGCTGATCTATTTTAACTCACTGGTTGGCTGATCTATTAGAACTCACTGGTTGGCTGATCTATTAGAACACACTGGTTGGCTGATCTATTAGAACACACTGGTTGGCTGATCTATTTGAACTCACTGGTTGGCTGATCTATTAGAACACACTGGTTGGATCTTCTATTAGAACACACTGGTTGGATCTTCTATTAGACCACACTGGTTGGCTGATATAGTAGAACACACTGGTTGGCTGATATAGTAGAACACACTGGTTGGCTGATATATTAGAACTCACTGGTTGGCTGATCTATTAGAACACACTGGTTGGCTGATCTATTAGAACACACTGGTTGGATCTTCTATTAGAACACACTGGTTGGATCTTCTATTAGACCACACTGGTTGGATGATATAGTAGAACACACTGGTTGGCTGATATAGTAGAACACAGTGGTTGGCTAATATATTAGAACTCACTGGTTGGCTGATCAATTAGAACTCGCTGGTTGGATCTTCTATTTGAACACACTGGTTGGCTGATATATTAGAAGACACTGGTTGGCTGATCTATTAGAACACACTGGTTGGCTGATCTATTTTAACTCACTGGTTGGCTGATCTATTTTAACTCACTGGTTGGGTGGTCTATTAGAACACACTGGTTGGCTGATCGACTAGAACTCACTGGTTGGCTGATCTATTAGAACTCACTGGTTGGATCTTCTATTAGAACACACTGGTTTGCTTATCAACTAGAACTCACTGGTTGGCTGATCTATTAGAACTCACTGTTTGGATCTTCTATTAGAACACACCAGTTGGCTGATATATTAGAACTCCCTGGTTCGCTGATCTATTAGAACACACTGGTTGGCTGATCTATTAGAACTCACTGGTTGGCTGATCTATTAGAACTCACTGGTTGGCTGATCTATTAGAACACACTGGTTGGATCTTCTATTAGAACACACTGGTTGGATTGTCTAATAGACCACACTGGTTGGCTGATTTAGTAGAACACACTGGTTGGCTGATATAGTAGAACACACTGGTTGGCTGATATATTATAACTCACTGGTTGGCTGATCTATTAGAACACACTGGTTGGCTGATCTATTAGAACACACTGGTTGGATCTTCTATTAGAACCCACTGGTTGGCTGATCAATTAGAGCTCACTGGTTGGATCTTCTATTAGAACACACTGGTTGGCTGATATATTAGAACACACTGGTTGGCTGATCTATTAGAACACACTGGTTGGCTGATCTATTAGAACACACTGGTTGGCTGATCTATTTTAACTCACTGGTTGGCTGATCTATTAGAACTCACTGGTTGGCTGATCTATTAGAACTCACTGGTTGGCTGATCTATTAGAACTCACTGGTTGGCTGATCTATTAGAACTCACTGGTTGGCTGATCTATTAGAACTCACTGGTTGGCTGATCTATTAGAATTCACTGGTTGGCTGATCGACTTGAACTCACTGGTTGGCTGATATAGCAGAACACACTGGTTGGCTGATCCACTTGAACTCACTGGTTGGTTGATCAATTAGAACTCACTGGTTTCGTCTTCTGTTAGAACACATTGGTTGGCTGATCAATTAGAACTCACTGGTTTGATCTTCTATTAGAACACATTGTTTGGCTGATCAATTAGAACTGACTTGTTGGATCTTCTATAAGAACACACTGGTTGGCTGATATAGTAGAACACACTGGTTGGCTGATCTATTAGAACACACTGGTTGGCTGATCTATTAGAACTCACTGGTTGGCTGATCTATTATAACTCACTGGTTGGGTGGTCTATTAGAACACATCGGTTGGCTGATCTATTAGAACAAACTGGTTGGCTGATCAATTAGAACTCACTGGTTGGATCTTCTATTAGAACACACTGGTTGGCTGATCTATTAGAACTCACTGGTTGGCTGATCTATTAGAACTCACTGGTTGGCTGATCTATTAGAACACTCTGGTTGGCTGATCTATTAGAACTCACTGGTTGGCTGATCTATTAGAACTCACTGGCTGGCTGATCTATTAGAACACACTGGTGGGCTGTTCTATTAGAACTCACTGGTTGGCTGATCTATTAGAACTCACTGGTTGGCTGATACTCACTGGTGGGCTGATCTATTAGAACACACTGGTGGGCTGATCTATTAGAACTCACTGGTTGGCTGATCTATTTGAACTCACTGGTTGGCTGATTTATTAGAACACACTGGTTGGCTGATCTATTAGAACTCACTGGTTGGCTGATCAATTAGAACTCACTCACTGGTTTGATCTTCTATTAGAACACATTGGTTGGCTGATCAATTAGAACTCACTGGCTGGATCTTCTATTAGAACACACTGGTTGGCTGATATATGAGAACTCACTGGTTGGCTGATCTATTAGAACACACTGGTTGGCTGATCTATTAGAACACACTGGTGGGCTGTTCTATTAGAACTCACTGGTTGGCTGATCTATTAGAACTCACTGGTTGGCTGATACTCACTGGTGGGCTGATCTATTAGAACACACTGGTGGGCTGATCTATTAGAACTCACTGGTTGGCTGATCTATTTGAACTCACTGGTTGGCTGATTTATTAGAACACACTGGTTGGCTGATCTATTAGAACTCACTGGTTGGCTGATCAATTAGAACTCACTCACTGGTTTGATCTTCTATTAGAACACATTGGTTGGCTGATCAATTAGAACTCACTGGCTGGATCTTCTATTAGAACACACTGGTTGGCTGATATATGAGAACTCACTGGTTGGCTGATCTATTAGAACACACTGGTTGGCTGATCTATTAGAACTCACTGGTTGGCTGATCTATTAGAACACACCGGTTGGCTGATCTATTAGAACAAACTGGTTGGCTGATCTATTAGAACACATTGGTTGGCTGATCTATTAGAACACACTGGTTGGATCTTCTATTAGAACACACTAGTTGGCTGATCAATTAGAACTCACTGGTTGGATCTTCTATTAGAACACACTGGTTGGCTGATATATTAGAACACACTGGTTGGCTGATCTATTAGAACACACTGGTTGGCTGATCTATTAGAACACACTGGTTGGCTGATCTATTGTAACTCACTGGTTGGCCGATCTATTAGAACTCACTGGTTGGCTGATCTATTAGAACTCACTGGTTGGCTGATCTATTAGAACTCACTGGTTGGCTGATCTATTAGAACTCACTGGTTGGCTGATCTATTAGAACTCACTGGTTGGCTGATCTATTAGAACTCACTGGTTGGCTGATCTATTAGAACTCACTGGTTGGCTGATCTATTAGAACTCACTGGTTGGCTGATCTATTAGAACACACTGGTTGGCTGATCTATTAGAACACACTGGTTGGATCTTCTATTAGAACCCACTGGTTGGCTGATCAATTAGAGCTCACTGGTTGGATCTTCTATTAGAACACACTGGTTGGCTGATATATTAGAACACACTGGTTGGCTGATCTATTAGAACACACTGGTTGGCTGATCTATTAGAACACACTGGTTGGCTGATCTATTTTAACTCACTGGTTGGCTGATCTATTAGAACTCACTGGTTGGCTGATCTATTAGAACTCACTGGTTGGCTGATCTATTAGAACTCACTGGTTGGCTGATCTATTAGAACTCACTGGTTGGCTGATCTATTAGAACTCACTGGTTGGCTGATCTATTAGAATTCACTGGTTGGCTGATCGACTTGAACTCACTGGTTGGCTGATATAGCAGAACACACTGGTTGGCTGATCCACTTGAACTCACTGGTTGGTTGATCAATTAGAACTCACTGGTTTCGTCTTCTGTTAGAACACATTGGTTGGCTGATCAATTAGAACTCACTGGTTTGATCTTCTATTAGAACACATTGTTTGGCTGATCAATTAGAACTGACTTGTTGGATCTTCTATAAGAACACACTGGTTGGCTGATATAGTAGAACACACTGGTTGGCTGATCTATTAGAACACACTGGTTGGCTGATCTATTAGAACTCACTGGTTGGCTGATCTATTATAACTCACTGGTTGGGTGGTCTATTAGAACACATCGGTTGGCTGATCTATTAGAACAAACTGGTTGGCTGATCAATTAGAACTCACTGGTTGGATCTTCTATTAGAACACACTGGTTGGCTGATCTATTAGAACTCACTGGTTGGCTGATCTATTAGAACTCACTGGTTGGCTGATCTATTAGAACACTCTGGTTGGCTGATCTATTAGAACTCACTGGTTGGCTGATCTATTAGAACTCACTGGTTGGCTGATCTATTAGAACTCACTGGCTGGCTGATCTATTAGAACACACTGGTGGGCTGTTCTATTAGAACTCACTGGTTGGCTGATCTATTAGAACTCACTGGTTGGCTGATACTCACTGGTGGGCTGATCTATTAGAACACACTGGTGGGCTGATCTATTAGAACTCACTGGTTGGCTGATCTATTTGAACTCACTGGTTGGCTGATTTATTAGAACACACTGGTTGGCTGATCTATTAGAACTCACTGGTTGGCTGATCAATTAGAACTCACTCACTGGTTTGATCTTCTATTAGAACACATTGGTTGGCTGATCAATTAGAACTCACTGGCTGGATCTTCTATTAGAACACACTGGTTGGCTGATATATGAGAACTCACTGGTTGGCTGATCTATTAGAACACACTGGTTGGCTGATCTATTAGAACTCACTGGTTGGCTGATCTATTAGAACACACCGGTTGGCTGATCTATTAGAACAAACTGGTTGGCTGATCTATTAGAACACATTGGTTGGCTGATCTATTAGAACACACTGGTTGGATCTTCTATTAGAACACACTAGTTGGCTGATCAATTAGAACTCACTGGTTGGATCTTCTATTAGAACACACTGGTTGGCTGATATATTAGAACACACTGGTTGGCTGATCTATTAGAACACACTGGTTGGCTGATCTATTAGAACACACTGGTTGGCTGATCTATTGTAACTCACTGGTTGGCCGATCTATTAGAACTCACTGGTTGGCTGATCTATTAGAACTCACTGGTTGGCTGATCTATTAGAACTCACTGGTTGGCTGATCTATTAGAACTCACTGGTTGGCTGATCTATTAGAACTCACTGGTTGGCTGGTCTATTAGAACTCACTGGTTGGCTGATCTATTAGAACTCACTGGTTGGCTGATCTATTAGAACTCACTGGTTGGCTGATCTATTAGAACTCACTGGTTGGCTGATCTATTAGAATTCACTGGTTGGCTGATCGACTTGAACTCACTGGTTGGCTGATATAGCAGAACACACTGGTTGGCTGATCCACTTGAACTCACTGGTTGGTTGATCAATTAGAACTCACTGGTTTCGTCTTCTGTTAGAACACATTGGTTGGCTGATCAATTAGAACTCACTGGTTTGATCTTCTATTAGAACACATTGTTTGGCTGATCAATTAGAACTGACTTGTTGGATCTTCTATAAGAACACACTGGTTGGCTGATATAGTAGAACACACTGGTTGGCTGATCTATTAGAACACACTGGTTGGCTGATCTATTAGAACTCACTGGTTGGCTGATCTATTATAACTCACTGGTTGGGTGGTCTATTAGAACACATCGGTTGGCTGATCTATTAGAACAAACTGGTTGGCTGATCAATTAGAACTCACTGGTTGGATCTTCTATTAGAACACACTGGTTGGCTGATCTATTAGAACTCACTGGTTGGCTGATCTATTAGAACTCACTGGTTGGCTGATCCATTAGAACACTCTGGTTGGCTGATCTATTAGAACTCACTGGTTGGCTGATCTATTAGAACTCACTGGTTGGCTGATCTATTAGAACTCACTGGCTGGCTGATCTATTAGAACACACTGGTGGGCTGTTCTATTAGAACTCACTGGTTGGCTGATCTATTAGAACTCACTGGTTGGCTGATACTCACTGGTGGGCTGATCTATTAGAACACACTGGTGGGCTGATCTATTAGAACTCACTGGTTGGCTGATCTATTTGAACTCACTGGTTGGCTGATTTATTAGAACACACTGGTTGGCTGATCTATTAGAACTCACTGGTTGGCTGATCAATTAGAACTCACTCACTGGTTTGATCTTCTATTAGAACACATTGGTTGGCTGATCAATTAGAACTCACTGGCTGGATCTTCTATTAGAACACACTGGTTGGCTGATATATGAGAACTCACTGGTTGGCTGATCTATTAGAACACACTGGTTGGCTGATCTATTAGAACTCACTGGTTGGCTGATCTATTAGAACACACCGGTTGGCTGATCTATTAGAACAAACTGGTTGGCTGATCTATTAGAACACATTGGTTGGCTGATCTATTAGAACACACTGGTTGGATCTTCTATTAGAACACACTAGTTGGCTGATCAATTAGAACTCACTGGTTGGATCTTCTATTAGAACACACTGGTTGGCTGATATATTAGAACACACTGGTTGGCTGATCTATTAGAACACACTGGTTGGCTGATCTATTAGAACACACTGGTTGGCTGATCTATTGTAACTCACTGGTTGGCCGATCTATTAGAACTCACTGGTTGGCTGATCTATTAGAACTCACTGGTTGGCTGATCTATTAGAACTCACTGGTTGGCTGATCTATTAGAACTCACTGGTTGGCTGATCTATTAGAACTCACTGGTTGGCTGATCTATTAGAACTCACTGGTTGGCTGATCTATTAGAACACACCGGTTGGCTGATCTATTAGAACACACTGGTTGGCTGATCTATTAGAACACACTGGTTGGATCTTCTATTAGAACACACTGGTTGGCTGATCAATTAGAACTCACTGGTTGGATCTTCTATTAGAACACACTGGTTGGCTGATATATTAGAACACACTGGTTGGCTGATATATTAGAACTCACTGGTTGGCTGATCTATTATAACACACTGGTTGGCTGATCTATTAGAACACACTGGTTGGCTGATCTATTAGAACTCACTGGTTGGCTGATCTATTATAACTCACTGGTTTGGTGGTCTATTAGAACACACTGTTTGGCTGATCAATTAAAATTCACTTGTTGGATCTTCTATTAGAACACACTGGTTGGCTGATCGACTAGAACTCACTGGTTGGCTGATCTATTAGAACACACTGGTTGGCTGATCCACTAGAACTCACTGGTTGGCTGATCTATTAGAACTCACTGGTTGGATCTTCTATTAGAACACACCAGTTGGCTGATATATTAGAACTCACTGGTTCGCTGATCTATTAGAACACACTGGATGGCTGATCTATTAGAACTCACTGGTTGGCTGATCTATTAGAACACACTGGTTGGCTGATCTATTAGAACTCACTGGTTGGCTGATCTATTAGAACTCACTGGTTGGCTGATCTATTAGAACACACTGGTTGGATCTTCTATTAGAACACACTGGTTGGCTGATCTATTGGAACTCACTGGTTTGATCTTCTATTAGAACACATTGGTTGGCTGATCAATTAGAACTCACATCTTTGATCTTCTATTAGAACACATTGGTTGGCTGATCAATTAGAACTCACTGGTTGGATCTTCTATTAGAGCACACTGGTTGGCTGATATATTAGAACTCACTGGTTGGCTGATCTATTAGAACTCACTGGTTGGCTGATCTATTAGAACTCACTGGTTGGCTGATCTATTAGAATTCACTGGTTGGCTGATCCACTTGAACTCACTGGTTGGCTGATATAGCAGAACACACTGGTTGGCTGATCTATTATAACTCACTGGTTGGGTGGTCTATTAGAACACATCGGTTGGCTGATCTATTAGAACAAACTGGTTGGCTGATCTATTAGAACTCACTGGTTGGATCTTCTATTTGAACACATTAGTTGGCTGATCTATTAGAACACACTGGTTATCTGATTAATTAGAACTCACTGGTTGGCTGATCTATTAGAACACACTGGTTGGATCTTCTATTAGAACACACTGGTTGGCTGATATATTAGAACTCACTGGTTCGCTGATCTATTAGAACACACTGGATGGCTGATCTATTAGAACTCACTGGTTGGCTGATCTATTAGAACACACTGGTTGGCTGATCTATTAGAACTCACTGGTTGGCTGATCTATTAGAACTCACTGGTTGGCTGATCTATTAGAACACACTGGTTGGATCTTCTATTAGAACACACTGGTTGGCTGATCTATTGGAACTCACTGGTTTGATCTTCTATTAGAACACATTGGTTGGCTGATCAATTAGAACTCACATGTTTGATCTTCTATTAGAACACATTGGTTGGCTGATCAATTAGAACTCACTGGTTGGATCTTCTATTAGAGCACACTGGTTGGCTGATATATTAGAACTCACTGGTTGGCTGATCTATTAGAACACACTGGTTGGCTGATCTATTAGAACACACTGGTGGGCTGTTCTATTAGAACACACTGGTTGGCTGATATATTAGAACTCACTGGTTGGCTGATCTATTAGAACTCACTGGTTGGCTGATCTATTAGAATTCACTGGTTGGCTGATCCACTTGAACTCACTGGTTGGCTGATATAGCAGAACACACTGGTTGGCTGATCCACTTGAACTCACTGGTTGGTTGATCAATTAGAACTCACTGGTTTCGTCTTCTGTTAGAACACATTGGTTGGCTGATCAATTAGAACTCACTGGTTTGATCTTCTATTAGAACACATTGGTTGGCTGATCAATTAGAACTGACTTGTTGGATCTTCTATAAGAACACACTGGTTGGCTGATATAGTTGAACACACTGGTTGGCTGATCTATTGGAACACACTGGTTGGCTGATCTATTAGAACTCACTGGTTGGCTGATCTATTATAACTCACTGGTTGGGTGGTCTATTAGAACACATCGGTTGGCTGATCTATTAGAACAAACTGGTTGGCTGATCAATTAGAACTCACTGGTTGGATCTTCTATTAGAACACACTGGTTGGCTGATCTATTAGAACTCACTGGTTGGCTGATCTATTAGAACTCACTGGTTGGCTGATCCATTAGAACACTCTGGTTGGCTGATCTATTAGAACTCACTGGTTGGCTGATCTATTAGAACTCACTGGTTGGCTGATCTATTAGAACTCACTGGCTGGCTGATCTATTAGAACACACTGGTGGGCTGTTCTATTAGAACTCACTGGTTGGCTGATCTATTAGAACTCACTGGTTGGCTGATACTCACTGGTGGGCTGATCTATTAGAACACACTGGTGGGCTGATCTATTAGAACTCACTGGTTGGCTGATCTATTTGAACTCACTGGTTGGCTGATTTATTAGAACACACTGGTTGGCTGATCTATTAGAACTCACTGGTTGGCTGATCAATTAGAACTCACTCACTGGTTTGATCTTCTATTAGAACACATTGGTTGGCTGATCAATTAGAACTCACTGGCTGGATCTTCTATTAGAACACACTGGTTGGCTGATATATGAGAACTCACTGGTTGGCTGATCTATTAGAACACACTGGTTGGCTGATCTATTAGAACTCACTGGTTGGCTGATCTATTAGAACACACCGGTTGGCTGATCTATTAGAACAAACTGGTTGGCTGATCTATTAGAACACATTGGTTGGCTGATCTATTAGAACACACTGGTTGGATCTTCTATTAGAACACACTAGTTGGCTGATCAATTAGAACTCACTGGTTGGATCTTCTATTAGAACACACTGGTTGGCTGATATATTAGAACACACTGGTTGGCTGATCTATTAGAACACACTGGTTGGCTGATCTATTAGAACACACTGGTTGGCTGATCTATTGTAACTCACTGGTTGGCCGATCTATTAGAACTCACTGGTTGGCTGATCTATTAGAACTCACTGGTTGGCTGATCTATTAGAACTCACTGGTTGGCTGATCTATTAGAACTCACTGGTTGGCTGATCTATTAGAACTCACTGGTTGGCTGATCTATTAGAACTCACTGGTTGGCTGATCTATTAGAACACACCGGTTGGCTGATCTATTAGAACACACTGGTTGGCTGATCTATTAGAACACACTGGTTGGATCTTCTATTAGAACACACTGGTTGGCTGATCAATTAGAACTCACTGGTTGGATCTTCTATTAGAACACACTGGTTGGCTGATATATTAGAACACACTGGTTGGCTGATATATTAGAACTCACTGGTTGGCTGATCTATTATAACACACTGGTTGGCTGATCTATTAGAACACACTGGTTGGCTGATCTATTAGAACTCACTGGTTGGCTGATCTATTATAACTCACTGGTTTGGTGGTCTATTAGAACACACTGTTTGGCTGATCAATTAAAATTCACTTGTTGGATCTTCTATTAGAACACACTGGTTGGCTGATCGACTAGAACTCACTGGTTGGCTGATCTATTAGAACACACTGGTTGGCTGATCCACTAGAACTCACTGGTTGGCTGATCTATTAGAACTCACTGGTTGGATCTTCTATTAGAACACACCAGTTGGCTGATATATTAGAACTCACTGGTTCGCTGATCTATTAGAACACACTGGATGGCTGATCTATTAGAACTCACTGGTTGGCTGATCTATTAGAACACACTGGTTGGCTGATCTATTAGAACTCACTGGTTGGCTGATCTATTAGAACTCACTGGTTGGCTGATCTATTAGAACACACTGGTTGGATCTTCTATTAGAACACACTGGTTGGCTGATCTATTGGAACTCACTGGTTTGATCTTCTATTAGAACACATTGGTTGGCTGATCAATTAGAACTCACATCTTTGATCTTCTATTAGAACACATTGGTTGGCTGATCAATTAGAACTCACTGGTTGGATCTTCTATTAGAGCACACTGGTTGGCTGATATATTAGAACTCACTGGTTGGCTGATCTATTAGAACTCACTGGTTGGCTGATCTATTAGAACTCACTGGTTGGCTGATCTATTAGAATTCACTGGTTGGCTGATCCACTTGAACTCACTGGTTGGCTGATATAGCAGAACACACTGGTTGGCTGATCTATTATAACTCACTGGTTGGGTGGTCTATTAGAACACATCGGTTGGCTGATCTATTAGAACAAACTGGTTGGCTGATCTATTAGAACTCACTGGTTGGATCTTCTATTTGAACACATTAGTTGGCTGATCTATTAGAACACACTGGTTATCTGATTAATTAGAACTCACTGGTTGGCTGATCTATTAGAACACACTGGTTGGATCTTCTATTAGAACACACTGGTTGGCTGATATATTAGAACTCACTGGTTCGCTGATCTATTAGAACACACTGGATGGCTGATCTATTAGAACTCACTGGTTGGCTGATCTATTAGAACACACTGGTTGGCTGATCTATTAGAACTCACTGGTTGGCTGATCTATTAGAACTCACTGGTTGGCTGATCTATTAGAACACACTGGTTGGATCTTCTATTAGAACACACTGGTTGGCTGATCTATTGGAACTCACTGGTTTGATCTTCTATTAGAACACATTGGTTGGCTGATCAATTAGAACTCACATGTTTGATCTTCTATTAGAACACATTGGTTGGCTGATCAATTAGAACTCACTGGTTGGATCTTCTATTAGAGCACACTGGTTGGCTGATATATTAGAACTCACTGGTTGGCTGATCTATTAGAACACACTGGTTGGCTGATCTATTAGAACACACTGGTGGGCTGTTCTATTAGAACACACTGGTTGGCTGATATATTAGAACTCACTGGTTGGCTGATCTATTAGAACTCACTGGTTGGCTGATCTATTAGAATTCACTGGTTGGCTGATCCACTTGAACTCACTGGTTGGCTGATATAGCAGAACACACTGGTTGGCTGATCCACTTGAACTCACTGGTTGGTTGATCAATTAGAACTCACTGGTTTCGTCTTCTGTTAGAACACATTGGTTGGCTGATCAATTAGAACTCACTGGTTTGATCTTCTATTAGAACACATTGGTTGGCTGATCAATTAGAACTGACTTGTTGGATCTTCTATAAGAACACACTGGTTGGCTGATATAGTTGAACACACTGGTTGGCTGATCTATTGGAACACACTGGTTGGCTGATCTATTAGAACTCACTGGTTGGCTGATCTATTATAACTCACTGGTTGGGTGGTCTATTAGAACACATCGGTTGGCTGATATATTAGAACAAACTGGTTGGCTCATCAATTAGAACTCACTGGTTGGATCTTCTATTAGAACACACTGGTTGGCTGATCTATTAGAACTCACTGGTTGGCTGATATATTAGAACACACTGGTTGGCTGATCAATTTGAACTCAATTGTTGGATCTTCTATAAGAACACACTGGTTGGCTTATATAGTAGAACACACTGGTTGGCTGATCTATTAGAACACACTGGTTGGCTGATCTATTAGAACTCACTGGTTGGGTGGTCTATTAGAACACATCGGTTGGCTGATCTATTAGAACAAACTGGTTGGCTGATCTATTAGAACTCACTGGTTGGATCTTCTATTTGAACACATTGGTTGGCTGATCTATTAGAACACACTGGTTATCTGATTAATTAGAACTCACTGGTTGGCTGATCTATTAGAACACACTGGTTGGCTGATCTATTAGAACACACTGGTTGGCTGATCTATTAGAACACACTGGTTGGCTGATCTATTAGAACACATTGGTTGGCTGATCTATTAGAACACACTGGTTGGATCTTCTATTAGAACACACTGGTTGGCTGATCAATTAGAACTCACTGGTTGGATCTTCTATTAGAACACACTGGTTGGCTGATATATTAGAACTCACTGGTTGGCTGATCTATTAGAACACACCGGTTGGCTGATCTATTAGAACACACTGGTTGGCTGATCTATTAGAACTCACTGGTTGGCTGATCTATTAGAACACACTGGTTGGCTGATCTATTAGAACTCACTGGTTGGCTGATCTATTATAACTCACTGGTTGGCTGATCTATTATAACTCACTGGTTGGGTGGTCTATTAGAACACATCGTTTGGCTGATCTATTAGAACAAACTGGTTGGCTGATCTATTAGAACTCACTGGTTGGATCTTCTATTTGAACACATTGGTTGGCTGATCTATTAGAACACACTGGTTATCTGATTAATTAGAACTCACTGGTTGGCTGATCTTTTAGAACACACTGGTTGGCTGATCAATTAGAACTCACTGGTTTGATCTTCTATTAGAACACACTGGTTGGCTGATCTATTAGAACTCACTGGTTGGCTGATCTATTAGAACACACCGGTTGGCTGATCTATTAGAACTCACTGGTTGGCTGATCCACTTGAACTCACTGGTTGGCTGATATAGCAGAACACACTGGTTGGCTGATCTATTATAACTCACTGGTTGGGTGGTCTATTAGAACACATCGGTTGGCTGATCTATTAGAACAAACTGGTTGGCTGATCTATTAGAACTCACTGGTTGGATCTTCTATTTGAACTCACTGGTTGGATCTTCTATTTGAACACATTAGTTGGCTGATCTATTAGAACACACTGGTTATCTGATTAATTAGAACTCACTGGTTGGCTGATCTATTAGAACACACTGGTTGGATCTTCTATTAGAACACACTGGTTGGCTGATATATTAGAACTCACTGGTTCGCTGATCTATTAGAACACACTGGATGGCTGATCTATTAGAACTCACTGGTTGGCTGATCTATTAGAACACACTGGTTGGCTGATCTATTAGAACTCACTGGTTGGCTGATCTATTAGAACTCACTGGTTGGCTGATCTATTAGAACACACTGGTTGGATCTTCTATTAGAACACATTGGTTGGCTGATCTATTGGAACTCACTGGTTTGATCTTCTATTAGAACACATTGGTTGGCTGATCAATTAGAACTCACTGGTTGGATCTTCTATTAGAGCACACTGGTTGGCTGATATATTAGAACTCACTGGTTGGCTGATCTATTAGAACACACTGGTTGGCTGATCTATTAGAACTCACTGGTTGGCTGATCTATTAGAACACACTGGTTGGCTGATCTATTAGAACACACTGGTGGGCTGTTCTATTAGAACACACTGGTTGGCTGATATATTAGAACTCACTGGTTGGCTGATCTATTAGAACTCACTGGTTGGCTGATCTATTAGAATTCACTGGTTGGCTGATCCACTTGAACTCACTGGTTGGCTGATATAGCAGAACACACTGGTTGGCTGATCCACTTGAACTCACTGGTTGGTTGATCAATTAGAACTCACTGGTTTCGTCTTCTGTTAGAACACATTGGTTGGCTGATCAATTAGAACTCACTGGTTTGATCTTCTATTAGAACACATTGGTTGGCTGATCAATTAGAACTGACTTGTTGGATCTTCTATAAGAACACACTGGTTGGCTGATATAGTTGAACACACTGGTTGGCTGATCTATTAGAACACATCGGTTGGCTGATATATTAGAACACACTGGTTGGCTGATCAATTTGAACTCAATTGTTGGATCTTCTATAAGAACACACTGGTTGGCTTATATAGTAGAACACACTGGTTGGCTGATCTATTAGAACACACTGGTTGGCTGATCTATTAGAACTCACTGGTTGGGTGGTCTATTAGAACACATCGGTTGGCTGATCTATTAGAACAAACTGGTTGGCTGATCTATTAGAACTCACTGGTTGGATCTTCTATTTGAACACATTGGTTGGCTGATCTATTAGAACACACTGGTTATCTGATTAATTAGAACTCACTGGTTGGCTGATCTATTAGAACACACCGGTTGGCTGATCTATTAGAACTCACTGGTTGGCTGATCTATTAGAACACACTGGTTGGCTGATCTATTAGAACACATTGGTTGGCTGATCTATTAGAACACACTGGTTGGATCTTCTATTAGAACACACTGGTTGGCTGATCAATTAGAACTCACTGGTTGGATCTTCTAATAGAACACACTGGTTGGCTGATATATTAGAACTCACTGGTTGGCTGATCTATTAGAACACACCGGTTGGCTGATCTATTAGAACACACTGGTTGGCTGATCTATTAGAACTCACTGGTTGGCTGATCTATTAGAACACACTGGTTGGCTGATCTATTAGAACTCACTGGTTGGCTGATCTATTATAACTCACTGGTTGGCTGATCTATTATAACTCACTGGTTGGGTGGTCTATTAGAACACATCGTTTGGCTGATCTATTAGAACAAACTGGTTGGCTGATCTATTAGAACTCACTGGTTGGATCTTCTATTTGAACACATTGGTTGGCTGATCTATTAGAACACACTGGTTATCTGATTAATTAGAACTCACTGGTTGGCTGATCTATTAGAACACACTGGTTGGCTGATCAATTAGAACTCACTGGTTTGATCTTCTATTAGAACACACTGGTTGGCTGATCTATTAGAACTCACTGGTTGGCTGATCTATTAGAACACACCGGTTGGCTGATCTATTAGAACACACTGGTTGGCTGATCTATTAGAACACATTGGTTGGCTGGTCTATTAGAACACACTGGTTGGATCTTCTATTTGAACACACTGGTTGGCTGATATAGTAGAACACACTGGTTGGCTGATCTATTAGAACACACTGGTTGGCTGATCTATTAGAACTCACTGGTTGGCTGATCTATTATAACTCACTGGTTGGATCTTCTATTTGAACACATTGGTTGGCTGATCTATTAGAACACACTGGTTATCTGATCAATTAGAACTCACTGGTTGGCTGATCTATTAGAACACACTGGTTGGCTGATCTATTAGAACTCACTGGTTGGCTGATCTATTAGAACACCGTGGTTGGATCTTCTATTATGGCACACTGGTTGGCTGATCTATTAGAACACACTGGTTGGCTGATATATTAGAACACATTGGTTGGCTGATCTATTAGAACACACTGGTTAGCTGATCAATTAGACCTCACTGGTTGGCTGATATATTATAACACACTGGTTGGCTGATCTATTAGAACTCACTGGTTGGCTGATCTATTAGAATTCACTGGTTGGCTGATCTATTAGAACTCACTGGTTGGTTCATCTATTAGAGCACACTGGTTGGCTGATCTATTAGAACACACTGGTTGGCTGATCTATTAGAACTCACTGGTTGACTGATCTATTAGAACTCACTGGTTGGCTGATCTATTAGAACTCACTGGTTGGCTGATATATTAGATCTCATGGTTGGCTGATATATTAGAACTCACTGGTTGGATCTTCTATTAGAACACATTGGTTGGCTGATCTATTAGAACACACTGGTTATCTGATCAATTAGAACTCACTGGTTGGCTGATCTATTAGAACACACTGGTTAGCTGATCAATTAGAACTCACTGGTTGGCTAATATATTAGAACACACTGGTTGGCTGATCTATTAGAACTCACTGGTTGGCTGATCTATTAGACCTCACTGGTTGGATCTTCTATTAGAACACACTGGTTGGCTGATATATGAGAACTCACTGGTTGGCTGATCAATTAGAACTCCCTGGTTGGATCTTCTTTTAGAAAACACTGGTTGGCTGATATATTAGAACTCACTGGTTGGCTGATCTATTAGAACACACTGGTTATCTGATCAATTAGAACTCACTGGTTGGCTGATCTATTAGAACACACTGGTGGGCTGTTCTATTAGAACTCACTGGTTGGCTGATCAATTAGAACTCCCTGGTTGGATCTTCTTTTAGAACACACTGGTTGGCTGATCTATTAGAACACACTGGTGGGCTGTTCTATTAGAACTCACTGGTTGGCTGATCTATTAGAACACACTGGTGGGCTGTTCTATTAGAACTCACTGGTTGGCTGATCTATTAGAACACACTGGTTGGATCTTCTATTAGAACACACTGGTTGGCTGTTCTATTAGAACACACTGGTTGGCTGATCTATTAGAACGCGCTGGTTGGCTGATCAATTAGAACTCACTTGTTGGATCTTCTATAAGAACACACTGGTTGGCTGATATAGTAGAACACAGTGGTTGGCTGATATAGTAGAACACAGTGGTTGGCTGATCTATTAGAACTCACTGGTTGACTGATCTATTATAACTCACTGGTTGGGTGGTCTATTAGAACACATCGTTTGGCTGATCTATTAGAACAAACTGGTTGGCTGATCTATTAGAACTCACTGGTTGGATCTTCTATTTGAACACATTGGTTGGCTGATCTATTAGAACACACTGGTTATCTGGTCAATTAGACCTCACTGGTTGGCTGATATATTATAACACACTGGTTGGCTGATCTATTAGAACTCACTGGTTAGCTGATCTATTAGAACTCACTGGTTGGCTGATCTATTAGAACACAGTGGTTGGATCTTCTATTATAGCACACTGGTTGGCTGATCTATTAGAACACACTGGTTGGCTGATCTATTATAACTCACTGGTTGGCTGATCTATTATAACTCGCTGGTTGGATCTTCTATTTGAACACATTGGTTGGCTGATCTATTAGAACACACTGGTTGGCTGATCTATTAGAACTCACTGGTTGGCTGATCTATTAGAACACAGTGGTTGGATCTTCTATTATAGCACACTGGTTGGCTGATCTATTAGAACACACTGGTTGGCTGATATATTATAACACACTGGTTGGCTGATCTATTAGAACTCACTGGTTGGCTGATCTATTAGAACACACTGGTTAGCTGATCAATTAGACCTCACTGGTTGGCTGATATATTATAACACACTGGTTGGCTGATCTATTAGAACTCACTGGTTGGCTGATCTATTAGAACTCACTGGTTGGCTGATCTATTAGAACTCACTGGTTGGCTGATCTATTAGAACACACTGGTTGGCTGATCTATTAGAACTCACTGGTTGGCTGATCTATTATAACTCACTGGTTGGATCTTCTATTTGAACACATTGGTTGGCTGATCTATTAGAACACACTGGTTATCTGATCAATTAGAACTCACTGGTTGGCTGATCTATTAGAACACACTGGTTGGCTGATCTATTAGAACTCACTGGTTGGTTCATCTATTAGAGCACACTGGTTGGCTGATCTATTAGAACACACTGGTTGGCTGATCTATTAGAACACACTGGTTATCTGATCAATTATAACTCACTGGTTGGCTGATCTATTAGAACACACTGGTTGGCTGATCTATTAGAACACATTGGTTGGCTGATCTATTAGAACACACTGGTTAGCTGATCAATTAGACCTCACTGGTTGGCTGATATATTATAACACACTGGTTGGCTGATCTATTAGAACTCACTGGTTGGCTGATCTATTAGAACTCACTGGTTGGCTGATCTATTAGAACTCACTGGTTGGCTGATCTATTAGAACACACTGGTTGGCTGATCTATTAGAACTCACTGGTTGGCTGATCTATTATAACTCACTGGTTGGATCTTCTATTTGAACACATTGGTTGGCTGATCTATTAGAACACACTGGTTATCTGATCAATTAGAACTCACTGGTTGGCTGATCTATTAGAACACACTGGTTGGCTGATCTATTAGAACTCACTGGTTGGCTGATCTATTAGAACACAGTGGTTGGATCTTCTATTATAGCACACTGGTTGGCTGATCTATTAAAACACACTGGTTGGCTGATCTATTAGAACACATTGGTTGGCTGATCTATTAGGACACACTGGTTAGCTGATCAATTAGACCTCACTGGTTGGCTGATATATTATAACACACTGGTTGGCTGATCTATTAGAACTCACTGGTTGGTTCATCTATTAGAGCACACTGGTTGGCTGATCTATTAGAACACACTGGTTGGCTGATCTATTAGAACTCACTGGTTGACTGATCTATTAGAACTCACTGGTTGGATCTTCTATTAGAACACATTGGTTGGCTGATCTATTAGAACACACTGGTTATCTGATCAATTAGAACTCACTGGTTGGCTGATCTATTAGAACACACTGGTTAGCTGATCAATTAGAACTCACTGGTTGGCTGATCTATTAGAAATCACTGGTTGGCTGATCTATTAGAACTCACTGGTTGGCTGATCTATTAGAACACACTGGTTGGCTGATCTATTAGAACACACTGGTTGGCTGATCTATTAGAACACATTGGTTGGCTGATCTATTAGAACACACTGGTTGGCTGATCTATTAGAAATCACTGGTTGGCTGATCTATTAGAACTCACTGGTTGGCTGATCTATTAGAACACACTGGTTGGCTGATCTATTAGAACTCACTGGTTGGCTGATCTATTAGAACTCACTGGTTGGCTGATCTATTAGAACACACTGGTTGGCTGATCTATTAGAACTCACTGGTTGGCTGATCTATTATAACTCTGTCACGTTCTGACCTTTATTTCCTTTGTTTTGTATTTATTTAGTTGGTCAGGGCGTGAGTTGGGTGGGCAGTCTATGTTTGTTTTTCTATGTTTTGGGGCATTGCTATGTTTCGGCCTAATATGGTTCTCAATCAGAGGCAGGTGTCATTAGTTGTCTCTGATTGAGAATCATACTTAGGTAGCCTGGGTTGCACTGTTTGTTTGTGGGTGATTGTCTATGTTGTAGCTTCACGGTCGTCATTTGTTTATTGTTTTGTATGCAGTGTCAGTACTTTCTTTATTAAAGAGTTACCATGGACACTTACCATGCCGCATATTGGTCCTCTGATCCGTTTCGCCTCTCGTCTTCAGATGAAGAGGAGGAAATCCGTGACAGAATCACCCACCCAACTCGGACCAAGCGGCGTGGTAAACAGCAGCGACGACAGCAGCAGCAGCAGCAACAACAGCTGCCAGCATCATAGGACTACACAACTTGGGAGGAGATAGACAGGTGGGCGGTCGACCCAGGGAGAGTGCCGGAACCCGCCTGGGATTCAATGGAGCAGTGCAAGGAGGGTTACAGGAGGATGAGGTTGGCGAAGCCAGCACGGCAGTGCGACAGGTACGAGAGGCAGCCCCAAAAATTTTTTTGGGGGGGGCAGACGAGGTGTGGTACTAAGCCAGGTAGCAGACCTGAGCTCACTCCTCGTGCTTATGATAAGCAGCGCATTACTGGTCAGGCACCGTGTTATGCGGTTAAGCGCACGGTGTCGCCATTGCGTGCCCATAGCCCGGTGCGCTATAGGGCAGCCCCGAAAGTGCCATGCGAGTGTGGGCATCGAGCCAGGGCGTATGGTGCCTGCTCAGCGGGTCTGGTCGCCTGTACGCAGTTTTGGTCCAGGTTATCCTGCGCCGGCTCTGCGTGCTGTGTCTCCGGGGCGCTGGGAGGGTGCAGTGCGTCCTCTGCCTGCGCTCCGCTCGTGTCGGGCGAATGTGGGAGTGGAGCCTAAGGGAGAGGTGCGTGTAGTAAGCACTAGATCTCCCATGCTTACCCACAGCCCGGTTCAACCTGTGCCTGCACTCTGGAGGGTCCGGGCTAGAGTAGTTGTCCAGCCTGGGGAAGTGGTGCCAAGGTTGCGCACCAGAGCTCCAGTGCTCCCCCACAGCCCGGTCCTTCAGGTGCCTCCTAACACCAAGCCTCCTGAGGGTCTCCCCAGCCTGGTGGTTCCTGTGGCAGCCCCACGCACCAGGCTGTCTCTCTGTCTCCTCCCTGCAGGTGGTCCTGTCTGTCCGGCGCTGCTGCCGGAGTCTCCCGCCTGTCCGGCGCTGCTGCCGGAGTCTCCCGCCTGTCCGGCGCTGCTGCCGGAGTCTCCCGCCTGTCCGGCGCTGCTGCCGGAGTCTCCCGCCTGTCCGGCGCTGCTGCCGGAGTCTCCCGCCTGTCCGGCGCTGCTGCCGGAGTCTCCCGCCTGTCCGGCGCTGCTGCCGGAGCCTCCCGCCTGTCCGGCGCCGCTGCCGGAGCCTCCCGCCTGTCCGGAGCCTCCCGCCTGTCCGGCGCCGCTGCCGGAGCCTCCCGCCTGTCCGGCGCCGCTGCCGGAGCCTCCCGCCTGTCCGGCGCCGCTGCCGCTGCCGGAGCCTCCCGCCTGTCCGGAGCCTCCCGCCTGTCCGGCGCTGCTGCCGGAGCCTCCCGCCTGTCCGGAGCCTCCCGCCTGTCCGGCGCTGCTGCCGGAGCCTCCCGCCTGTCCGGCGCCGCTGCCGGAGTCTGAGGCGCCAGAGCCCGTCAGCCCAGAGGCGCCAGAGCTTCTGCCCCTCTGTCCAGAGCTTCTGCCCCTCTGTCCAGTGGGGTCATTGAGAGGGGTGGCCATGGTGAGAAAGCCACGGAGGCGGACAATAAGGCGGACTAAGACAATGGTGAAGTGGGGTCCGCGTCCTGCGCCAGAGCCGCCACCGCGGACAGACGCCCACCCAGACCCTCCCCTATAGGTCAAGGTTTTGCGGCCGGAGTCCGCACCTTTGGGGGGGTACTGTCGCGTTCTGACCTTTATTTCCTTTGTTTTGTATTTATTTAGTATGGTCAGGGCGTGAGTTGGGTGGGCAGTCTATGTTTGTTTTTCTATGTTTTGGGGCATTTCTATGTTTCGGCCTAGTATGGTTCTCAATCAGAGGCAGGTGTCATTAGTTGTCTCTGATTGAGAATCATACTTAGGTAGCCTGGGTTGCACTGTTTGTTTGTGGGTGATTGTCTATGTTGTAGCTTCACGGTCGTCATTTGTTTATTGTTTTGTATGCAGTGTCAGTACTTTCTTTATTAAAGATTTACCATGGACACTTACCACGCCGCATATTGGTCCTCTGATCCGTTTCGCCTCTCCTCTTCAGATGAAGAGGAGGAAATCCGTGACAAACTCACTGGTTGGCTGATCTATTAGAACTCACTGGTTAGCTGATCTATTAGAACTCACTGGTTGGCTGATCTATTAGAACACAGTGGTTGGATCTTCTATTATAGCACACTGGTTGGCTGATCTATTAGAACACACTGGTTAGCTGATCTATTAGAACTCACTGGTTGGTTCATCTATTAGAGCACACTGGTTGGCTGATCTATTAGAACACACTGGTTGGCTGATCTATTAGAACTCACTGGTTGGCTGATCTATTAGAACTCACTGGTTGGCTGATATATTAGATCTCACTGGTTGGCTGATATATTAGAACTCACTGGTTGGATCTTCTATTAGAACACATTGGTTGGCTGATCTATTAGAACACACTGGTTATCTGATCAATTAGAACTCACTGGTTGGCTGATCTATTAGAACACACTGGTTAGCTGATCAATTAGAACTCACTGGTTGGCTGATATATTAGAACACACTGGTTGGCTGATCTATTAGAACTCACTGGTTGGATCTTCTATTAGAACACACTGGTTGGCTGATATATGAGAACTCACTGGTTGGCTGATCTATTAGAACACACTGGTGGGCTGTTATATTAGAACACACTGGTTGGCTGATCTATTAGAACTCACTGGTTGGCTGATCTATTAGAACACACTGGTTGGCTGATCAATTAGAACTCACTTGTTGGATCTTCTATAAGAACACACTGGTTGGCTGATATAGTAGAACAGAGTGGTTGGCTGATCTATTAGAACACACTGGTTGGCTGATCTATTAGAACTCACTGGTTGGCTGATCTATTATAACTCACTGGTTGGGTGCTCTATTAGAACACATCGTTTGGCTGATCTATTAGAACAAACTGGTTGGCTGATCTATTAGAACTCACTGGTTGGATCTTCTATTTGAACACATTGGTTGGCTGATCTATTAGAACACACTGGTTATCTGATCAATTAGAACTCACTGGTTGGCTGATCTATTAGAACACACTGGTTGGCTGATCTATTAGAACTCACTGGTTGGCTGATCTATTAGAACACAGTGGTTGGATCTTCTATTAGAGCACACTGGTTGGCTGATCTATTAGAACACACTGGTTGGCTGATCTATTGGAACACATTGGTTGGCTGATCTATTAGAACACACTGGTTAGCTGATCAATTAGACCTCACTGGTTGGCTGATATATTATAACACTGGTTGGCTGATCTATTAGAACTCACTGGTTGGCTGATCTATTTGAACTCACTGGTTGGTTCATCTATTAGAGCACACTGGTTGGCTGATCTATTAGAACACACTGGTTGGCTGATCTATTAGAACTCACTGGTTGACTGATCTATTAGAACTCACTGGTTGGCTGATATATTAGATCTCACTGGTTGGCTGATATATTAGATCTCACTGGTTGGCTGATATATTAGAACTCACTGGTTGGATCTTCTATTAGAACACATTGGTTGGCTGATCTATTAGAACACACTGGTTATCTGATCAATTAGAACTCACTGGTTGGCTGATCCATTAGAACACACTGGTTAGCTGATCAATTAGAACTCACTGGTTGGCTGATCTATTAGAAATCACTGGTTGGCTGATCTATTAGAACTCACTGGTTGGATCTTCTATTAGAACTCACTGGTTGGCTGATCTATTAGAACTCACTGGTTGGCTGATCTATTAGAACTCACTGGTTGGATGATCTATTAGAACTCACTGGTGGACTTTTCTATTAGAACTCACTGGTTGGCTGGTCACTACAGTCTACAGTCTCTGTCATCGCCTACAAAGGGTATATAACAAAGTATTGAGATAATCTTTTGTTATTGACCAAATACTTATTTTCCACAATAATTCGCAAATAAATTCATTAAAAATCCTACAATGTGATTTTCTGTCATAGTTGAAGTGTACCTATGATGAAAATTACAGGCCTCTCTCATCTTTTTAAGTGGAAGAACTTGCACAATTGGTGGCTGACTAAGTACTTTTTTGCCCCACTGTATATATATATTTGATTTTTTTTATACCTTTATTTAACGAGGCAAGTCAGTTAAGAACATATTCTTATTTTCAATGACGGCCTAGGAACTGTGGGTTAACTGCCTTGTTCAGGGGCAGAACGACAGATTTTCACCTTGTCAGCTCAGGGGTTCCAATCTTGCAACCGCACAGTTAACTAGTCCAACGCTCTAACCACCTGATTACATTGCACTCCACGAGTAGCCTGCCTGTTACGCGAACGCAGTAGAAGCCAAGGTAAATTGCTAGCTAGCATTAAACTTATCTTATAAAAAACAATCAATCATAATCACTAGTTATAACTACTAATCCAGTTTAGCAGGCAATATTAACCAGGTGAAATTGTGTCATTTCTCTTGTGTTCATTGCACGCAGAGTCAGGGTATATGCAACAGTTTGGGCTGCCTGGCTCATTGCGAACTAATTTGCCAGAATTTTACGTAATTATGACATAACATTGAAGGTTGTGCAATGTAACAATAATATTTAGACTTATGGATGCCACCCGTTAGATAAAATACAGAACGGTTCCGTATTTCACTGAAATAATAAATGTTTTGTTTTCGAAATGATAGTTTCCGGATTCGATCATATTAACGACCAAAGGATCGTATTTCTGTGCGTTATTATGTTATAATTAAATCTGATTTGATAGAACAGTCTGACTGAGCAGCAGCAGGCCTGTAATCATTCATTCAAACAGCACTTTGGTGCATTTTGCCAGCAGCTCTTCGCAAGCACAGCGCTGTTTATGACTTCAAGCCTATCAGCCTAATGGCTGGTGTAACCAATGTGAAATGGCTAGCTAGTTAGCTGAGTGTGCGCTAATACTGTTTCAAACGTCACTCGCTTTTAGATTTGGAGTAGTTATTCCCCTTGCGCTGCAAGGGCCGCAGCTTTTGTGGAGCGATGGGTAACGCTGCTTCGAGTGTGGCTGTTGTCGATGTGTTCCTGGTTTGAGCCCAGGTAGGGGCGAGGAGAGAGACGGAAGCTATACTGTTACACTGGCAATACTAGAGTGCGTATAAGAACATCCAATAGTCAAAGGTACATGAAATAAAAATGGTATAGAGAGAAATAGTCCTATAAATACTATATTAACTGCAACCTAAAACTTCTTACCTGGGAATATTGAAGTCTCATGTTAAAAGGAACCACCAACTTTCATATGTTCTCATGTTCTGAGCAAGGAACCTAAACGTTAGCTTTTTTACATGGCACATATTTTACATGGCACATATGACTTTCTTCTCCAACACTTTGTTTTTGCATTATTTAAACCAAATTGAACATGTTTCTGTAACGGTTTTCTAGTGGTGATGAAGGAGAGTCGGACCAAACTGCAGCGTGTCGATTGCGATCCATGTTTAATATAACAAAGAAACACGAACTTACAAAAAACAATAAACGAAACCGAAACAGCCTATCTGGTGCAAACTAACAACGAGTACACATAGGACACTAAGGACAATCACCCACGACAAACTCAAAGAATATGGCTGCCTAAATATGGTTCCCAATCAGAGACAACGATAAGCACCTGCCTCTGATTGAGAACCACTCCAGACAGCCATAGACCTTGCTAGACAACCCACTAAGCTACAATCCCAATACCACCACCAAAACCCCAAGACAAACACACCACAATTACAAAACCCCATGCCACACCCTGGCCTGACCAAATACATAAAGATAAACACAAAATACTTTGACCAGGGCGTGACAGAACCCCCTAAGGTGCGGACTCCGAACGCACCTCAAAACAATAGGGAGGGTCCGGGTGGGCGTCTTTCCATGGTGGCGGCTCCGGCGCGGGACGTGGACCCCACTCCTTTAATGTCTTAGTCCCCTCTCCCTTCGTCCCTGGATAGTCCACCCTCGCCGCCGACCATGGCCTAGTAGTCCTCACCCAGAACCCCACTGGACTGAGGAGCAGATCGGGACTGAAGGACAGCTCGGGACCGAGGCAGCTCGGGACTGAGGGGAAGCTCAGGAGTGAGAGAAAGCTCAGGAGTGAGAGGAAGCTCAGGAGTGAGAGGAAGCTCAGGAGTGAGAGGAAGCTCAGGAGTGAGAGGAAGCTCAGGAGTGAGAGGAAGCTCAGGAGTGAGAGGAAGCTCAGGAGTGAGAGGAAGCTCAGGCAGGTAGATAGATCTACCAGCTCCTGGCTGGCTGGTGGTTTCAGCAGATCCTGGCTGACTGGCAGATCCTGGCTGACTGGCAGATCTGGAAGAGTCTGGTTGACTGGCAGATCTGGAAGAGTCTGGTTGACTGGCAGATCTGGAAGAGTCTGGTTGACTGGCAGATCTGGAAGAGTCTGGTTGACTGGCAGATCTGGAAGAGTCTGGTTGACTGGCAGATCTGGAAGAGTCTGGTTGACTGGCAGATCTGGAAGAGTCTGGCTGACTGGCAGATCTGGAAGAGTCTGGCTGACTGGCAGATCTGGAAGAGTCTGGCTGACTGGCAGATCTGGCGGCGCTGGGCAGACCGGCGGCGCCGGGCAGACTGGCGGCGCCGGGCAGACTGGCGACGCCGGGCAGACTGGCGGTGCTGGGCAGACTGGCGGTGCTGGGCAGACTGGCGGTGCTGGGCAGACTGACGACGCTGGGCAGACTGACGACGCTGGGCAGACTGGCGGTGCTGGGCAGACTGATGGCGCTGGGCAGACTGGCGATGCTGGGCAGACTGGCGGTGCTGGGCCGACTGGCGATGCTGGGCAGACTGATGGCGCTGGGCAGACTGGCGATGCTGGGCAGACTGGGGGCACTGGCGGCGCTGGGCAGACTGGCGGCACTAGCTGCTCCATATAGGCTGACAGCTCTGGCGGCTTCTTACAGACTGACCGCTCTGGCGGCTCCGTGCTGACTGGCAGCTCCTTGCAGACTGGCAGCTCCTTACAGACTGACAGCTCCGTGCAGACTGACAGCTCCGTGCAGACTGACAGCTCCTTGCAGACTGGCAGCTCCATGCAGACTGGCAGCTCCATGCAGACTGACAGCTCTGGCTGCTTCATGTAGACTGGCTGCTTCATGCAGACTGGCAGCTCGGGCTGCTTCATGTAGACTGACAGCTCTGACTGCTCCATGCAGACTGACAGCTCTGGCTGCTTCATGCAGACTGGCAGCTCTGGCTGCTCCATGTAGACTGGCTGCTTCATGCAGACTGGCAGCTCGGGCTGCTTCATGTAGACTGACAGCTCTGGCTGCTCCATGCGGACTGACAGCTCTGGCTGCTCCATGCAGACTGACAGCTCTGGCTGCTCCATGCAGACTGACAGCTCTGGCTGCTCCATGCGGACTGACAGCTCTGGCTGCTCCATGTAGACTGGCTGCTTCATGCAGACTGGCAGCTCGGGCTGCTTCATGTAGACTGACAGCTCTGGCTGCTCCATGCGGACTGGCAGCTCGGGCTGCTCCATGCGGACTGACAGCTCTGGCTGCTCCATGCAGACTGACAGCTCTGGCTGCTCCATGCGGACTGACAGCTCTGGCTGCTCCATGTAGATTGGCTGCTTCATGCAGACTGGCAGCTCGGGCTGCTTCATGTAGACTGACAGCTCTGGCTGCTCCATGTAGACTGGCTGCTTCATGCAGACTGGCAGCTCGGGCTGCTTCATGTAGACTGACAGCTCTGGCTGCTCCATGCAGACTGACAGCTCTGACTGCTCCATGCAGACTGACATCTCTGGCTGCTTCATGCAGACTGGCAGCTCTGGCTGCGCTGAACAGGCGGGAGACTCCTGCAGCGCTGTGTCGGAGGAAGGCTCTGGCTGCGCTAAACAGGCGGGGAGACTCCGGCAGCGCTGGAGATGAGGAAAGCTCTAACAGCGCTAGATAGGCGTGAGACTCCGGCAGCGCAGGAGAGGAGAAAGGCTCTGGCTGCGCTAAACAGGCGGGAGGCTCCGGCAGCGCTGTAGAGGAGGAAGGCTCTGGCTGCGCTGAACAGGCGGGAGGCTCCGGCAGCGCTGTAGAGGAGAAAGGCTCTGGCTGCGCTGAACAGGCGGGGAGGCTCCGGCAGCGCTGTAGAGGAGGAAGGCTCTGGCTGCGCTAAACAGGCGGGAGACTCCAGCAGCGCAGGAGAGGAGAAAAGCGCTGGCTGCGCTGAACAGGCGAGGCACACTGAAGGCCTGGTGCGTGGTGCTGGAACTGGTGGTACTGGATCGAGGACACGCACAGGAAGCCTGGTGCGGGGAGCTGCTACCGGAGGGCTGGGGTGTGGAGGTGGTACTGGATAGACCGGACCGTGCAGGTGCACTGGAGCTCTTGAGCACCGAGCCTGCCCAACCTTACCTGGCTCGATGCCCACTCTAGCCCGGCCGATACGAGGAGCTGGAATATACCGAACCGGGCTGTGCACCCGCACTGGAGACACCGTGCGCTCCACAGCATAACACGGTGCCTGCCCGGTCTCTCCAGCCCCCGGTAAGCACAGGGAGTTTGCGCAGGTCTCCTACCTGGCATAGCCATACTCCCTGTGAGCCCCCCCCCAATAAATTTTTGGGGCTGACTCTCGGGCTTCCATCCGCTCTGCCGTGCTAGCTCCTCATAATGCCGCCTCTCTGCTTTTGCTGCCTCCAGCTCGGCTTTGGGGCGACAATAATCTCCAGGCTCATTCCAGGGTCCTTTACCGTCCAATTCCTCCTCCCATGTCCATTTCTCCAGGTGGTGCAACTCCTTTTTCTGCTGCTCCTGCCTGTTGACACGCCGCTTGGTCCGTTGGTGGTGGGTGATTCTGTAACGGTTTTCTAGTGGTGATGAAGGAGAGTCGGACCAAACTGCAGCGTGTCGATTGCGATCCATGTTTAATATAACAAAGAAACACGAACTTACAAAAAACAATAAACGAAACCGAAACAGCCTATCTGGTGCAAACTAACAACGAACACTAAGGACAATCACCCACGACAAACTCAAAGAATATGGCTGCCTAAATATGGTTCCCAATCAGAGACAACGATAAGCACCTGCCTCTGATTGAGAACCACCCAGACAGCCATAGACCTTGCTAGACAACCCACTAAGCTACAATCCCAATACCACCACCAAAACCCCAAGACAAACACACCACAATTACAAAACCCCATGCCACACCCTGGCCTGACCAAATACATAAAGATAAACACAAAATACTTTGACCAGGGCGTGACAGTTTCATTATTTAT